>NW_027551900.1:0-65525 GCF_045843805.1 Urocitellus parryii | reverse complement strand
GAAATTTGGTGAGCCAAGTGGGATTGGTGTACTGATCATTAACCGCAAGTATCATCAATATTGGGTGAAAAAATGTTTGCTGAGATTTCCGGAAACTCGTAGTTTTATGGAAGCTTGTCAACCCATTTCAATGAAAGTGATTCTCGTCAGTCTCTGCTTGGGGTTACTTCAATAGGACACAAACCATAGCGAAAGAACTTGGAACTACATTATTATGCCAAGTTTCAAAGAGCTAGCACAGACGGTTTTTGATTTAGAGTTCCAACTACATGTATCCATATAGGAGAAAACAGAGTGAAACTTAAACATGTAAACGGTTACTGCAAAGGAACGGTTTAACCTAGAAGAACGAAATTTTTGAGCCAAGTGGGATTCGTGTACTGATCACTACCTGCAAGTATCATCAAGATTGGGTAAAAAAATGATTGCTGAGATTTCAGGAAACTCGTAGATTTTGGAACCTTGGCAACCCCTTTCAATGAAAGTGATTCTCGTCAGTCTCTGCTTGGGGCTACTTCAATAGGACACAAACCATAGCAATAGATCGTGGAACTACATTATTGTGCCAAGTTTCAAAGAGCTAGTACAAACCGTGTTTGATTTAGAGTTCCAACTACATGTATCCATATAGGAGAAAACAGAGTGAAACCTAAACTTGAAAACGGTTACTGCAATGAAAGGGTTTAACCTAGAAGAACGAAATTTGGTGAGGTAAGTGGGATTGCTGTTCTTTATCATTAAGTGGAAGTATCATCAAGATTGGGTGAAAAAAATGTTTGCTGAGATTTCCGGAAACTCGTAGATTTTGGAAGCTTGGCAACCCCTTTCAATGAAAGTGATTCCCCTCAGTCTCTGCTTGGGGCTACTTCAATAGGACACAAACCATAGCGATAGAACTTGGAACTACATTATTGTGCCATGTTTCAAAGAGCTAGCACAAACCGTGTTTGATTTAGAGTTCCAACTACATGTATCCATATAGGAGAAAACCGAGTGAAACCTAAACATGAAAACGGTTCCTGCAAAGGAACGGTTTAACCTAGAAGAACGAAATTTGGTGAGCCAAGTGGGGTTCGTGTACTGATCATTACCTGCAAGTATCATGAAGATTGGGTGAAAAAATGTTTGCTGAGATTTCCGGAAACTCGTAGTTTTTTAGAAGCTTGGCAACCCCTTTCAATGAAAGTGATTCTCGTCAGTCTCTGCTTGGTGCTACTTCAATAGGACACAAACCATAGCGATAGAACTGGGAACTACATTATTGTACCAAGTTTCATAGAGCTAGCACAAACCGTGTTTGATTTAGAGTTCCAAATACATGTATCCATATAGGAGAAAACAGAGTGAAACCTAAACATGAAAACGGTTACAGCAAAGGAACAGTTTAACCTAGAAGAACGAAATGTGGTGAGCCAAGTGGGATTGGTCGGCTGATCATTAAATGGAAGTATCATCAAGATTGGGTGATAAAATGTTTGCTGAGATTTCCGGAAACTCGTAGTTTTTGGAATCTTGGCAACCCCTTTCATTGAAAGTGATTCTCGTCAGTCTCTGCTTGGGGCTACTTCAATAGTACACAAACCATAGCGATAGAACGTGGAACTACATTATTGTGCCAAGTTTCAAAGAGGTAGCACAAACCGTGTTTGATTAGAGTTCCAACTACATGTATCCATATAGGAGAAAACAGAGTGAAACGTAAACATTAAACGGTTACTGCAAAGGAACGGTTTAACCTAGAAGAACGAAATTTTGTGAGCCAAGTTGGATTCATGTACTGATCAGTACCTGCAAGTATCATCAAGATTGGGTAAAAAAATGTTTGCTGAGATTTCCGGAAACTCGTAGATTTTGGAAGCTTGGCAACCCCTTTCAATGAAAGTGATTCTCGTGAGTCTCTGCTTGGGGCGACTTCAATAGGACACAAACAATAGCGATATATCTTGGAACTACATTATTTTGCCAAGTTTCAAAGAGCTAGCACAAACCGTGTTTGATTTAGAGTTCCAACTACATGTATCCATATAGGAGAAAAACAGAGTGAAACCTAAACATGAAAACGGTTACTGCAAAGGAACGGTTTAAAATAGAAGAACGAAATTTGGTGAGCCAAGTGGGATTCGTGTACTCATCACTACCTGCAAGTATCATCAATTTTGGGTGAAAAAGTGTTTGCTGAGATTTCCGGAAACTCGTAGTTTTCTGGAAGCTTGGCAACCCCTTTCAATGAAAGTGATTCTAGTCAGTCTCTCCTTGGAGCTACTTCAATAGTACACAAACCATAGCGATAGAACGTGGAACTACATCATTGTGCCAAGTTTCAAAGAGCTAGCACAAACCGTGTTTGATTTAGAGTTCCAACTGCATGTATCCATATAAGAGAAACAGAGTGAAACCTAAACAAGAAAACGGTTACTGCAAAGGAACGGTTTAACCTAGAAGAACGAAATTTGGTGAGCCAAGTGGGATTCGGGTACTGATCATTACCTGCAAGTATCATGAAGTTTGGGTTAAAAAATGTTTGCTGAGATTTCTGGAAACTCGTAGTTTTTTGGAAGCTTGGCAACCCCTTTCAATGAAAGTGATTCTCGTCAGTCTCTGCTTGGGGCTACTTCAATAGGACACAAAAAAAACAGCGATAGAACTTCAACTACATTACTTTGCCAAGTTTCAAAATGAAGGCACAAACCGTGTTTGATTTAGAGTTCCAACTACATGTATCCATATAGGAGAAAACAGAGTGAAACCTAAACATGAAAACTGTTCCTGCAAAGGAACGGTGTAACCTAGAAGACCGAAATTTGGTGAGCCAAGTGGGATTGGTCGGCTGATCAATAAATGGAAGTATCATTAAGATTGGTTGAAATAATGTTTGCTGAGATTTTTGGAAACTCGTAGTTTTTTGGAAGCTTGGCAACCCCTTTCAATGAAAGTGATTCTCGTGAGTCTCTGCTTGGGGCTACTTCAATAGGACACAAACCATAGCGATAGAACTGGGAACTACATTATTGTACCAAGTTTCATAGAGCTAGCACAAACCGTGTTTGATTTAGAGTTACAAATACATGTATCCATATAGGAGAAAGCACAATGAAACCTAAACAAGAAAACGGTTACTGCAAAGGAACGGTTTAACCTAGAAGAACGAAATTTGGTGAGCCAAGTGGGATTGGTCGGTTGATCATTAAATGGAAGTATCATCAAGATTGGGTGAAAAAATGTTTGCTGAGATTTCCGGAAACTCATAGTTTTTTCGAAGCTTGGCAACCCCTTTTAACGAAAGTGATTCTAGTCAGTCTCTGCTTGGGGCTACTTCAATAGGACACAAACCATAGCGATAGAACTTGGAACTACATCATGGTGCCAAGTTTCAAAGAGCTAGCACAAACCGTGTTTGATTTAGAGTTTCAACTACATGTATCCTTATAGGGGAAAACAGAATGAAACCTAAACATGAAAACGGTTACTGCAAAGGAACGGTTTAACCTAGAAGAACGAAATTTGGTGAGCCAAGTGGGATTCGTGTACTGATCATTACCTGCAAGTATCATAAAGATAGGTTAAAAAAAATGTTTGCTGAGATTTCTGGAAACTCGTAGTTTTTTGGAAGCTTGGCAACCCCTTTCAATGAAAGTGATTCTCGTCAGTTCTGCTTGGGGCTACTTCAATAGGACACAATCCATAGCGAGAGAACTGGGAACTACATTATTGTACCAAGTTTCATAGAGCTAGCACAAACCGTGTTTGATTTAGATTTCCAAATACATGTATCCATATAGGAGAAAACAGAGTGAAACCTAAACATGAAAACGGTTACAGCAAAGGAACGGTTTAACCTAGAAGAACGAAATTTGGTGAGCCAAGTGGGATTCGTGTACTGATCATTACCTACAAGTATCATCAAGATTGGGTGAAAAAATGTTTGCTGAGATTTCCGGAAACTCGTATTTTTTCGAAGCTTTGCAACCCCTTTTAATGAAAGTGATTCTAGTCAGTCTCTGCTTGGGGCTACTTCAATAGGACACAAACCATAGCGATAGAACTGGGAACTACATTATTGTACCAAGTTTCATAGAGCTAGCACAAACCGTGCTTGATTTAGAGTTCCAAATACATGTATCCATATAGGGGAAAACAGAGTGAAACCCAAAAAATTAAAACGGTTACTGCAAAGGAACGGTTTAACCTAGAAGAACGAAATTTGGTGAGCCCAGCGGGATTCGTGTACTGATCATTACCTGCATGTATCATCAAGATTGGGTGAAAAAATGTTTGCTGAGATTTCCGGAAACTCGTAGATTTTTGGAAGCTTGGCAACCCCTTTCAATGAAAGTGATTCTCGTCAGTCTCTGCTTGGGGCTACTTCAATAGGACACAAACCATAGCTATAGAACATGGAACTACATTACTGTGCCAAGTTTCAAAGAGCTAGCACAAACCAGGTTTGATTTAGAGTTCCAACTACATGTATCCATATAGGAGAAAACAGAGTGAAACCTAAACATGAAAACGGTTAGTGCAAAGGAACGGTTTGACCTAGAAGAACGAAATTTGGTGAGCCAAGTTGGATTGGTGTACTGATCATTAAATGGAAGTATCATCAATATTGGGTGAAAAAATGTTTGCTGAGATTTCAGGAAACTCGTAGTTTTTTGGAAGCTTGGCAACCCCTTTCAATGAAAGTGATTCTCGTCAGTCTCTGCTTGGGGCTACTTCAATAGGACACAAACCATAGCGATAGAATTTGGAACTACATTATTGTGCCAAGTTTCAAAGAGCTAGCACAAACCAGGTTTGATTTAGAGTTCCACTAGATGTATCCATATAGGAGAAAACAGAGTGAAACCTAAACATGAAAACGGTTAGTGCAAAGGAACGGTTTGACCTAGAAGAACTAAATTTGGTGAGCCAAGTTTGATTGGTGTACTGATCATTAAATGGAAGTATCATCAATATTGGGTGAAAAAATGTTTGCTGAGATTTCAGGAAACTCGTAGTTTTTTTGAAGCTTGGCAACCCTTTCAATGAAAGTGATTCTCGTCAGTCTCTGCTTGGGGTACTTCAATAGGACACAAACCATAGCGATAGAACTTGGAACTACATTATTGTGCCAAGTTTCAAACAGCTAGCACAAACCGTGTTTGATTTAGAGTTCCAACTACATGCATCCATATAGGAGAAAACAGAGTGAAACCTAAACATGAAAAAGGTTACTGCAAAGGAACGGTTTAACCTAGAAGAACGAAATTTGGTGAACCAAGTAGGATTGGTGTACTGATCATTAAATGGAAGTATCATCAAGATTGGGTGAAAAAAAGGTTTGCTGGGATTTCAGGAAACTCGTAGTTTTTTAGAAGCTTGGCCACCGCTTTCAATGAAAGTGATTCTCGTCCGTCTCTGCTTGGGGCTACTTCAATAGCACACAAACCATAGCGATAGAACTTGGAACTACATTATTGTGCCAAGTTTCAAAGAGCTAGCACAAACGTGTTTGATTTAGAGTTCCAACTACATGTATCCATATAGGAGAAAACAGACTGAAACCTAAACATGAAAACGGTTACTGCAAAAGAACGGTTTAACCTAGAAGAACAAAATTTGGTGAGCCAAGTTTGATTGGTGTACTGATCATTAAATGGAAGTATCATCAAGATTGGGTGAAAAAATGTTTGCTGAGATTTCAGGAATCTCGTAGTTTTTTAGACGCTTGGCAACCCCTTTCAATGAAAGTGATTCTCGACGGTCTCTGCTTGGGGCTACTTCAATAGGACACAAACCATAGCGATAGAACTTGGAACTATATTGTTGAGAAAAGTTTTAAAGCGCTAGCACAAACCGTGTTTGATTTAGAGTTCCAACTACATGTATCCATATAGGAGAAAACAGAGTGAAACCTAAACATGAAAACGGTTAATGCAAAGGAACGGTTTAACCTAGAAGAACGAAATTTGGTGAGCCAAGTGGGATTCGTGTACTGATCACTACCTGCAAGTATCATCAAGATTGGGTGAAAAAATGTTTGCTGAGATTTCCGGAAACTCGTAGATTTTGGAAGGTTGGCAACCCCTTTCAATGAAAGTGATTCTCGTCAGTCTCTGCTTGGGGCTATCTCCAATAGGACACAAAACCATAGCGATATATCTTGGAACTACATTATTTTGCCAAGTTTCAAAGAGCTAGCACAAACCTTGTTTGACTTAGCGTTCCAACTACATGTATCCATATAGGGGAAAACAGAGTGAAACCTAAACATGAAAACGGTTACTGCAAAGGAACGGTTTAACCTAGAAGAACGAAATTTGGTGAGCCAAGTGGGATTCGTGTACTGATCATTACCTGCAAGTATCATCAAGATTGGGTGATAAAATGTTTGCTGAGATTTCCGGAAACTCGTAGTTTTTTGGAAGCTTGGCAACCCCTTTCAATGAAAGTGATTCTCGTCAGTCTCTGCTTGGGACTACTTCAATAGGACACAAACCATAGCGATAGAACTTGGAACTACATTATTGTGCCAAGTTTCAAAGAGCTAGCACAGACAGTCTTTTATTTAGAGTTCCAACTACATGTATCCATATAGGAGAAAACAGAGTGAAACCTAAACATGAAAACGGTTACTGCAAAGAAACGGTTTAACCTAGAAGAACGAAATTTGGTGAGCTAAGTGGGATTGCTGTTCTGATCATTAAGTGGAAGTATCATCAAGATTGGGTGAAAAAATGTTTGCTGAGATTTCCGGAAACTCGTAGTTTTTTCGAAGCTTGGCAACCCCTTTCATTGAACGTGATTCTCGTCAGTCTCTGCTTGGGGCTACTTCAATAGTACACAAACCATAGCGATAGAACGTGGAACTACATTATTGTGCCAAGTTTCAAAGAGCTAGCACAAACCGTGTTTTATTTAGAGTTCCAACTACATGTATCCATATAGGAGAAAACAGAGTGAAACCTAAACATGAAAACGGTTAGTGCAAAGGAACGATTTAACCTAGAAGAACGAAATTTGGTGACCCAAGTGGGATTCATGTACTGATCATTACCTGCAAGTATCCTGAAGATTGGGTGAAAAAATGTTTGCTGAGATTTCCGGAAACTCGTAGTTTTCTGGAAGCTTGGCAACCCCTTTCAATGAAAGTGATTCTAGTCAGTCTCTGCTTGGAGCTACTTCAATAGTACACAAACCATAGCGATAGAACGTGGAACTACATCATTGTGCCAAGTTTCAAAGAGCTAGCACAAACCGTGTTTGATTTAGAGTTCCAAATGCATGTATCCATATAGGAGAAAACAGAGTGGAACCTAAACAAGAAAACTTTTAGTGCAAAGGAACGGTTTAACCTAGAAGAACGAAATTTGGTGAGCCAAGTGGGATTGGTCGACTGATCATTAAATGAAGTATCATCAAGATAGGGTGAAAAAATGTTTGCTGAGATTTTCGGAAACTCGTATTTTTTTCGATGCTTGGCAACCCCTTTTAATGAAAGTGATTCTAGTCAGTCTCTGCTTGGGCTACTTCAATAGGACACAAACCATAGCGATAGAACTTGGAACTACATTATTGTGCCAAGTTTCAAAGAGCTAGCACAAACCGTGTTTGATTTAGAGTTCCAACTACATGTATCCATATAGGAGAAAACAGAGTGAAACCTAAACATGAAAACGGTTACTGCAAAGGAACGGTTTAACCTAGATGAACGAAATTTGGTGAGCCAAGTGGGATTGGTGTACTGATCATTACCTGCAAGTATCATCAAGATTGGGTGAAAAAATGTTTGCTGAGATTTCCTGAAACTTGTAGTTTTTTCGAAGCTTGGCAACCCCTTTTAATGAAAGTGATTCTAGTGAGTCCCTGCTTGGGGCTACTTCAATAGGACACAAACCATAGCGATAGAACTTGGAACTACATTATTGTGCCAAGTTTCAAAGAGCTAGCAAAAACCGTGTTTGATTTAGAGTTCCAAATACATGTATCCATATAGGAGAAAACAGAGTGAAACCTAAACATGAAAACGGTTCCTGCAAAGGAACGGTTTAACCTAGAAGAACGAAATTTGGTGAGCCAAGTGGGATTCGTGTACTGATCATTACCTGCAAGTATCATCAAGTTTGGGTGAAAAAATGTTTGCTGAGATTTCCGGAAACTCGAAGTTTTTTGAAGCTTGGCAACCCATTTCAATGAAAGTGATTCTCGTCAGTCTCTGCTTTTGGCTACTTCAATAGGACACAAACCGTAGCGATAGAACTTGGAACTACATAATTGTGCCAAGTTTCAAAGAGCTAGCACAAACCGTGTTTGATTTAGTGTTCCAACTACATGTATCCATATAGGAGAAAACAGAGTGAAACCTAAACATGAAAACGGTTCCTGCAAAGGAACGGTTTAACCTAGAAGAACGAAATTTGGTGAGCCAAGTGGGATTGGTGTACTGATCATTAACCGCAAGTATCATCAATATTGGGTGAAAAAATGTTTGCTGAGATTTCCGGAAACTCGTAGTTTTATGGAAGCTTGTCAACCCATTTCAATGAAAGTGATTCTCGTCAGTCTCTGCTTGGGGTTACTTCAATAGGACACAAACCATAGCGAAAGAACTTGGAACTACATTATTATGCCAAGTTTCAAAGAGCTAGCACAGACGGTTTTTGATTTAGAGTTCCAACTACATGTATCCATATAGGAGAAAACAGAGTGAAACTTAAACATGTAAACGGTTACTGCAAAGGAACGGTTTAACCTAGAAGAACGAAATTTTTTGAGCCAAGTGGGATTCGTGTACTGATCACTACCTGCAAGTATCATCAAGATTGGGTAAAAAAATGATTGCTGAGATTTCAGGAAACTCGTAGATTTTGGAACCTTGGCAACCCCTTTCAATGAAAGTGATTCTCGTCAGTCTCTGCTTGGGGCTACTTCAATAGGACACAAACCATAGCAATAGATCGTGGAACTACATTATTGTGCCAAGTTTCAAAGAGCTAGTACAAACCGTGTTTGATTTAGAGTTCCAACTACATGTATCCATATAGGAGAAAACAGAGTGAAACCTAAACTTGAAAACGGTTACTGCAATGAAAGGGTTTAACCTAGAAGAACGAAATTTGGTGAGGTAAGTGGGATTGCTGTTCTTATCATTAAGTGGAAGTATCATCAAGATTGGGTGAAAAAAATGTTTGCTGAGATTTCCGGAAACTCGTAGATTTTGGAAGCTTGGCAACCCCTTTCAATGAAAGTGATTCCCCTCAGTCTCTGCTTGGGGCTACTTCAATAGGACACAAACCATAGCGATAGAACTTGGAACTACATTATTGTGCCATGTTTCAAAGAGCTAGCACAAACCGTGTTTGATTTAGAGTTCCAACTACATGTATCCATATAGGAGAAAACCGAGTGAAACCTAAACATGAAAACGGTTCCTGCAAAGGAACGGTTTAACCTAGAAGAACGAAATTTGGTGAGCCAAGTGGGGTTCGTGTACTGATCATTACCTGCAAGTATCATGAAGATTGGGTGAAAAAATGTTTGCTGAGATTTCCGGAAACTCGTAGTTTTTTAGAAGCTTGGCAACCCCTTTCAATGAAAGTGATTCTCGTCAGTCTCTGCTTGGTGCTACTTCAATAGGACACAAACCATAGCGATAGAACTGGGAACTACATTATTGTACCAAGTTTCATAGAGCTAGCACAAACCGTGTTTGATTTAGAGTTCCAAATACATGTATCCATATAGGAGAAAACAGAGTGAAACCTAAACATGAAAACGGTTACAGCAAAGGAACAGTTTAACCTAGAAGAACGAAATGTGGTGAGCCAAGTGGGATTGGTCGGCTGATCATTAAATGGAAGTATCATCAAGATTGGGTGATAAAATGTTTGCTGAGATTTCCGGAAACTCGTAGTTTTTTGGAATCTTGGCAACCCCTTTCATTGAAAGTGATTCTCGTCAGTCTCTGCTTGGGGCTACTTCAATAGTACACAAACCATAGCGATAGAACGTGGAACTACATTATTGTGCCAAGTTTCAAAGAGGTAGCACAAACCGTGTTTGATTTAGAGTTCCAACTACATGTATCCATATAGGAGAAAACAGAGTGAAACGTAAACATTAAACGGTTACTGCAAAGGAACGGTTTAACCTAGAAGAACGAAATTTTGTGAGCCAAGTTGGATTCATGTACTGATCAGTACCTGCAAGTATCATCAAGATTGGGTAAAAAAATGTTTGCTGAGATTTCCGGAAACTCGTAGATTTTTGGAAGCTTGGCAACCCCTTTCAATGAAAGTGATTCTCGTGAGTCTCTGCTTGGGGCGACTTCAATAGGACACAAACAATAGCGATATATCTTGGAACTACATTATTTTGCCAAGTTTCAAAGAGCTAGCACAAACCGTGTTTGATTTAGAGTTCCAACTACATGTATCCATATAGGAGAAAACAGAGTGAAACCTAAACATGAAAACGGTTACTGCAAAGGAACGGTTTAAAATAGAAGAACGAAATTTGGTGAGCCAAGTGGGATTCGTGTACTCATCACTACCTGCAAGTATCATCAATTTTGGGTGAAAAAGTGTTTGCTGAGATTTCCGGAAACTCGTAGTTTTCTGGAAGCTTGGCAACCCCTTTCAATGAAAGTGATTCTAGTCAGTCTCTCCTTGGAGCTACTTCAATAGTACACAAACCATAGCGATAGAACGTGGAACTACATCATTGTGCCAAGTTTCAAAGAGCTAGCACAAACCGTGTTTGATTTAGAGTTCCAACTGCATGTATCCATATAAGAGAAAACAGAGTGAAACCTAAACAAGAAAACGGTTACTGCAAAGGAACGGTTTAACCTAGAAGAACGAAATTTGGTGAGCCAAGTGGGATTCGGGTACTGATCATTACCTGCAAGTATCATGAAGTTTGGGTTAAAAAATGTTTGCTGAGATTTCTGGAAACTCGTAGTTTTTTGGAAGCTTGGCAACCCCTTTCAATGAAAGTGATTCTCGTCAGTCTCTGCTTGGGGCTACTTCAATAGGACACAAAAAAAACAGCGATAGAACTTCAACTACATTACTTTGCCAAGTTTCAAAATGAAGGCACAAACCGTGTTGATTTAGAGTTCCAACTACATGTATCCATATAGGAGAAAACAGAGTGAAACCTAAACATGAAAACTGTTCCTGCAAAGGAACGGTGTACCTAGAAGACCGAAATTTGGTGAGCCAAGTGGGATTGGTCGGCTGATCAATAAATGGAAGTATCATTAAGATTGGTTGAAATAATGTTTGCTGAGATTTTTGGAAACTCGTAGTTTTTTGGAAGCTTGGCAACCCCTTTCAATGAAAGTGATTCTCGTGAGTCTCTGCTTGGGGCTACTTCAATAGGACACAAACCATAGCGATAGAACTGGGAACTACATTATTGTACCAAGTTTCATAGAGCTAGCACAAACCGTGTTTGATTTAGAGTTACAAATACATGTATCCATATAGGAGAAAGCACAATGAAACCTAAACAAGAAAACGGTTACTGCAAAGGAACGGTTTAACCTAGAAGAACGAAATTTGGTGAGCCAAGTGGGATTGGTCGGTTGATCATTAAATGGAAGTATCATCAAGATTGGGTGAAAAAATGTTTGCTGAGATTTCCGGAAACTCATAGTTTTTTTCGAAGCTTGGCAACCCCTTTTAACGAAAGTGATTCTAGTCAGTCTCTGCTTGGGGCTACTTCAATAGGACACAAACCATAGCGATAGAACTTGGAACTACATCATGGTGCCAAGTTTTCAAAGAGCTAGCACAAACCGTGTTTGATTTAGAGTTTCAACTACATGTATCCTTATAGGGGAAAACAGAATGAAACCTAAACATGAAAACGGTTACTGCAAAGGAACGGTTTAACCTAGAAGAACGAAATTTGGTGAGCCAAGTGGGATTCGTGTACTGATCATTACCTGCAAGTATCATAAAGATAGGTTAAAAAAAATGTTTGCTGAGATTTCTGGAAACTCGTAGTTTTTTGGAAGCTTGGCAACCCCTTTCAATGAAAGTGATTCTCGTCAGTTTCTGCTTGGGGCTACTTCAATAGGACACAATCCATAGCGAGAGAACTGGGAACTACATTATTGTACCAAGTTTCATAGAGCTAGCACAAACCGTGTTTGATTTAGATTTCCAAATACATGTATCCATATAGGAGAAAACAGAGTGAAACCTAAACATGAAAACGGTTACAGCAAAGGAACGGTTTAACCTAGAAGAACGAAATTTGGTGAGCCAAGTGGGATTCGTGTACTGATCATTACCTACAAGTATCATCAAGATTGGGTGAAAAAATGTTTGCTGAGATTCCGGAAACTCGTATTTTTTTCGAAGCTTTGCAACCCCTTTTAATGAAAGTGATTCTAGTCAGTCTCTGCTTGGGGCTACTTCAATAGGACACAAACCATAGCGATAGAACTGGGAACTACATTATTGTACCAAGTTTCATAGAGATAGCACAAACCGTGCTTGATTTAGAGTTCCAAATACATGTATCCATATAGGGGAAAACAGAGTGAAACCCAAAAATTAAAACGGTTACTGCAAAGGAACGGTTTAACCTAGAAGAACGAAATTTGGTGAGCCCAGCGGGATTCGTGTACTGATCATTACCTGCATGTATCATCAAGATTGGGTGAAAAATGTTTGCTGAGATTTCCGGAAACTCGTAGATTTTTGGAAGCTTGGCAACCCCTTTCAATGAAAGTGATTCTCGTCAGTCTCTGCTTGGGGCTACTTCAATAGGACACAAACCATAGCTATAGAACATGGAACTACAATACTGTGCCAAGTTTCAAAGAGCTAGCACAAACCAGGTTTGATTTAGAGTTCCAACTACATGTATCCATATAGGAGAAAACAGAGTGAAACCTAAACATGAAAACGGTTAGTGCAAAGGAACGGTTTGACCTAGAAGAACGAAATTTGGTGAGCCAAGTTGGATTGGTGTACTGATCATTAAATGGAAGTATCATCAATATTGGGTGAAAAAATGTTTGCTGAGATTTCAGGAAACTCGTAGTTTTTTGGAAGCTTGGCAACCCCTTTCAATGAAAGTGATTCTCGTCAGTCTCTGCTTGGGGCTACTTCAATAGGACACAAACCATAGCGATAGAATTTGGAACTACATTATTGTGCCAAGTTTCAAAGAGCTAGCACAAACCAGGTTTGATTTAGAGTTCCAACTAGATGTATCCATATAGGAGAAAACAGAGTGAAACCTAAACATGAAAACGGTTAGTGCAAAGGAACGGTTTGACCTAGAAGAACTAAATTTGGTGAGCCAAGTTTGATTGGTGTACTGATCATTAAATGGAAGTATCATCAATATTGGGTGAAAAAATGTTTGCTGAGATTTCAGGAAACTCGTAGTTTTTTTGAAGCTTGGCAACCCCTTTCAATGAAAGTGATTCTCGTCAGTCTCTGCTTGGGGTACTTCAATAGGACACAAAACCATAGCGATAGAACTTGGAACTACATTATTGTGCCAAGTTTTCAAACAGCTAGCACAAACCGTGTTTGATTTAGAGTTCCAACTACATGCATCCATATAGGAGAAAACAGAGTGAAACCTAAACATGAAAAAGGTTACTGCAAAGGAACGGTTTAACCTAGAAGAACGAAATTTGGTGAACCAAGTAGGATTGGTGTACTGATCATTAAATGGAAGTATCATCAAGATTGGGTGAAAAAGGTTTGCTGGGATTTCAGGAAACTCGTAGTTTTTTAGAAGCTTGGCCACCGCTTTCAATGAAAGTGATTCTCGTCCGTCTCTGCTTGGGGCTACTTCAATAGCACACAAACCATAGCGATAGAACTTGGAACTACATTATTGTGCCAAGTTTCAAAGAGCTAGCACAAACCGTGTTTGATTTAGAGTTCCAACTACATGTATCCATATAGGAGAAAACAGACTGAAACCTAAACATGAAAACGGTTACTGCAAAAGAACGGTTTAACCTAGAAGAACAAAATTTGGTGAGCCAAGTTTGATTGGTGTACTGATCATTAAATGGAAGTATCATCAAGATTGGGTGAAAAAATGTTTGCTGAGATTTCAGGAATCTCGTAGTTTTTTGGACGCTTGGCAACCCCTTTCAATGAAAGTGATTCTCGACGGTCTCTGCTTGGGGCTACTTCAATAGGACACAAACCATAGCGATAGAACTTGGAACTATATTGTTGAGAAAAGTTTAAAAGCGCTAGCACAAACCGTGTTTGATTTAGAGTTCCAACTACATGTATCCATATAGGAGAAAACAGAGTGAAACCTAAACATGAAAAGGGTTACTGCAAAGGAACGGTTTAACCTAGAAGAACGAAATTTGGTGAGCCATGTGGGATTTGTGTACTGATCATTAAATGGAAGTATCATCAAGATTGGGTGAAAAAATGTTTGCTGAGAATTCAGGAAACTCGTAGTTTTTTGGAAGCTTGGCAACCCCTTTCAATGAAAGTGATTCTCGTCAGTCTCTGCTTGGGGCTACTTCAATAGGACACAAACCATAGCGATAGAACTTGGAACTACATTATTGTGCCAAGTTTCAAAGAGCTAGCACAAACCGTGTTTGATTTAGAGTTCCAACTACATGTATCCATATAGGAGAAAACAGACTGAAACCTAAACATGAAAAGGGTTAATGCAAAGGAATGGTTTAACCTAGAAGAACGAAATTTGGTGAGCCAAGTTGGATTGGTGTACTGATCATTAAATGGAAGTATCATCAAGATTGGGTGAAAAAATGTTTGCTGAGATTTCAGGAAACTCGAAGTTTTTTGGAAGCTTGGCAACCCCTTTCAATGAAAGTGATTCTCGTCAGTCTCCCCTTGGGGCTACTTCAGTAGGACACAAACCATAGCGATAGAACTTGGAACTACAATATTGTGCCAAGTTTCAAAGAGCTAGCACAAACCAGATTGATTTAGAGTTCAAACGACATGTATCCATATAGCAGAAAACAGAGTGAAACATAAACATGAAAACGGTACTGCAAAGGAACGGTTTAACCTAGAAGAATGAAATTTGGTGAGCCAAGTGGGATTGGTGTACTTTTCATTAAATGGAAGTATCATCAAGATTGGGTGAAAAAATGTTTGTTGAGATTTCAGGAAACTCGTAGTTTTTTTGAAGCTTTGGCAACCCCTTTCAATGAAAGTGATTCTCGTCAGTCTCTGCTTGGGGCTACATCAATAGGACACAAACCATAGCGATAGAACTTGGAACTACATTATTGTGCCAAGTTTCAAAGAGCTAGCACAAACCGTGTTTGATTTAGACTTCGAACTACATGTATCCATATTGGAGAAAACAGAGTGAAACCTAAACATGAAAACGGTTACTGCAAAGGAACGGTTTGACCTAGAAGAACAAAATTTGGTGAGCCAAGTGGGATTGGTGTACTGATCATAAAATGGAAGTATCATCAAGATTGGGTGAAAAAAGGTTTGCTGAGATTTCAGGAAACTCGCAGTTTTTTAGAAGCATGGCCACCGCTTTCAATGAAAGTGATCTCGTCCGTCTCTGCTTGGGGCTACTTCAATAGCACACAAACCATAGCGATAGAACTTGGAACTACATTATTGTGCCAAGTTTCAAAGAGCTAGCACAAACCGTGTTTGATTTAGAGTTCCAACTACATGTATCCATATAGGAGAAAACAGACTGAAACCTAAACATGAAAACGGTTACTGCAAAAGAACGGTTTAACCTAGAAGAACGAAATTTGGTGAGCCAAGTGGGATTGGTGTACTGATCATTAAATGGAAGTATCATCAAGATTGGGTGAAAAAATGTTTGCTGAGATTTCAGGAATCTCGTAGTTTTTTTGGAAGCTTGGCAACCTCTTTCAATGAAAGTGATTCTCGACGGTCTCTGCTTGGGGCTACTTCAATAGGACACAAACCATAGCGATAGAACTTGGAACTATATTGTTGAGAAAAGTTTAAAAGCGCTAGCACAAACCGTGTTTGATTTAGAGTTCCAACTACATGTATCCATATAGGAGAAACAGAGTGAAACCTAAACATGAAAACGGTTACTGCAAAAGAACGGTTTAACCTAGAAGAACGAAATTTGGTGAGCCAAGTGGGATTGGTGTACTGATCATTAAATGGAAGTATCATCAAGATTGGGTGAAAAAATGTTTGCGGAGATTTCAGGAATCTCGTAGTTTTTTGGAAGCTTGGCAACCCCTTTCAATGAAAGTGATTCTCGTCAGTCTCTGCTTGGGGCTACTTCAATAGGACACAAACCACAGCGATAGAACTTGGAACTACATTATTGTGCCAAGTTTCAAACAGCTAGCACAAATCGTGTTTGATTTAGAGTTCCAATTACATGTATCCATATAGGAGAAAAAAGAGTGAGACCTAAACATGAAAACGGTACTGCAAAGGAACGGTTTAACCTAGAAGAATGAAATTTGGTGAGCCAAGTGGGATTGGTGTACTTTTCATTAAATGGAAGTATCATCAAGATTGGGTGAAAAAATGTTTGTTGAGATTTCAGGAAACTCGTAGTTTTTTGGAACTTGGCAACCCCTTTCAATGAAAGTGATTCTCGTCAGTCTCTGCTTGGGGCTACTTCAATAGGACACAAACCATAGCGATAGAACTTGGAACTACATTATTGTGCCAAGTTTCAAAGAGCTAGCACAAACCGTGTTGATTTAGACTTCCAACTACATGTATCCATATTGGAGAAAACAGAGTGAAACCTAAACATGAAAACGGTTACTGCAAAGGAACGGTTTGACCTAGAAGAACAAAATTTGGTGAGCCAAGTGGGATTGGTGTACTGATCATAAATGGAAGTATCATCAAGATTGGGTGAAAAAATGTTTTGCTGAGATTTCAGGAAACTCGCAGTTTTTTTGAAGCTTGGCAACCCCTTTCAATGAAAGTGATTCTCGTCAGTCTCTGCTTGGGGCTACTTCAATAGGACACAAACCATAGCGATAGAACTTGGAACTACATTATTGTGCCAAGTTTCAAAGAGCTAGCACAAACCGTGTTTGATTTAGAGTTCCAACTACATGTATCCATATAGGAGAAAACAGAGTGAGACCTAAACATGAAAACGGTTACTGCAAAGGAACGGTTTGACCTAGAAGAACGAAATTTGGTGAGCCATGTGGGATTGGTGTACTGATAATTACCTGCAAGTATCATCAAGATTGGGTGAAAAAATGTTTGCTGGGATTTCAGGAAACTCGTAGTTTTTTGGAAGCTTGGCAACCCCTTTCAATGAAAGTGATTCTCGTCAGTCTCTGCTTGGGGCTACTTCAATAGGACACAAACCATAGCGATAGAACTTGGAACTACATTATTGTGCCAAGTTTCAAAGAGCTAGCACAAACCAGGTTTGATTTAGAGTTCCAACTACATGTATCCATATAGGAGAAAACAGAGTGAAACCTAAACATTAAAACGGTTACTGCAAAGGAACGGTTTGACCTAGAAGAACGAAATTTGGTGAGCCAAGTGGGATTGGTGTACTGATCATTAAATGGAAGTATCATCAAGATTGGGTGAAAAAATGTTTGCTGAGATTTCAGGAAACTCGTAGTTTTTTGGAAGCTTTGCAAACCCCTTTCAATGAAAGTGATTCTCGGCAGTCTCTGCTTGAGGCTACTTCAATAGGACGCAAACCATAGCGATAGAACTTGGAACTACATTATTGTGCCAATTTTCAAACAGCTAGCACAAACCGTGTTTGATTTAGAGTTCCAACTACATGTATCCATATAGGAGAAAACAGAGTGAAACCTAAACATGAAAAGGGTTACTGCAAAGGAACGGTTTGACCTAGAAGAACGAAATTTGGTGAGCCAAGTGGGATTTGTGTACTGATAATTTCCTGCAAGTATCATCAAGATTGGGTGAAAAAATGTTGCTGGGATTTCAGGAAACTCGTAGTTTTTTGGAAGCTTGGCAACCCCTTCAATGAAAGTGATTCTCGTCAGTCTCTGCTTGGGCTACTTCAATAGGACACAAACCATAGCGATAGAACTTGGAACTACAATATTGTGCCAAGTTTCAAAGAGCTAGCACAAACCAGGTTTGATTTAGAGTTCCAACGACATGTATCCATATAGGAGAAAACAGAGTGAAACCTAAACATGAAAACGGTTAGTGCAAAGGAACGGTTTGACCTAGAAGAACGAAATTTGGTGAGCCAAGTTTGATTGGTGTACTGATCATTAAATGGAAGTATCATCAATATTGGGTGAAAAAATGTTTGCTAAGATTTCAGGAAACTCGTAGTTTTTTGGAAGCTTGGCAACCCCTTTCAATGAAAGTGATTCTCGTCAGTCTCTGCTTGGGGTACTTCAATAGGACACAAACCATAGCGGTAGAACTTGGAACTACATTATTGTGCCAAGTTTCAAAGAGGTAGCACAAACCGTGTTTGATTTAGAGTTCCAACTACATGTATCCATATAGGAGAAAACAGACTGAAACCTAAACATGAAAACGGTTACTGCAAAGGAACGGTTTGACCTAGAAGAACGAAATTTGGTGAGCCAAGTGGGATTTGTGTAATGATAATTACCTGCAAGTATCATCAAGATTGGGTGAAAAAATGTTTGCTGGGATTTCAGGAAACTCGTAGTTTTTGGAAGCTTGGCAACCCCTTTCAATGAAAGTGATTCTCGTCAGTCTCTGCTTGGGGCTACTTCAATAGCACACAAACCATAGCGATAGAACTTGGAACTATATTATTGTGCCAAGTTTCAAAGAGCTAGCACAAACCGTGTTTGATTTAGAGTTCCAACTACATGTATCCATATAGGAGAAAACAGAGTGAAACCTAAACATGAAAACGGTTACTGCAAAGGAACGGTTTAACCTAGAAGAACGAAATTTGGTGAGCCAAGTGGGATTGGTGTACTGATCATTAAATGAAGTATCATCAAGATTGGGTGAAAAAATGTTTGCTGAGATTTCAGGAATCTCGTAGTTTTTTGGAAGCTTGGCAACCCCTTTCAATGAAAGTGATTCTCGACGGTCTCTGCTTGGGGCTACTTCAATAGGACACAAACCATAGCGATAGAACTTGGAACTATATTGTTGAGAAAAGTTTAAAAGCGCTAGCACAAACCGTGTTTGATTTAGAGTTCCAACTACATGTATCCATATAGGAGAAAAGAGAGTGAAACCTAAACATGAAAAGGGTTACTGCAAAGGAACGGTTTAACCTAGAAGAACGAAGTTTGGTGAGCCAAGTGGGATTGGTGTACTGATCATTAAATGGAAGTATCATCAAGATTGGGTGAAAAAATGTTTGCTGAGAATTCAGGAAACTCGTAGTTTTTTGGAAGCTTGGCAACCCCTTTCAATGAAAGTGATTCTCGTCAGTCTCTGCTTGGGGCTACTTCAATAGGACACAAACCATAGCGATAGAACTTGGAACTACAATATTGTGCCAAGTTTCAAAGAGCTAGCACAAACCAGGTTTGATTTAGAGTTCCAACGACATGTATTCATATAGGAGAAAACAGAGTGAAACCTAAACATGAAAACGGTTAGTGCAAAGGAACGGTTTGACCTAGAAGAACGAAATTTGGTGAGCCAAGTGGGATTGGTGTACTGATCATTAAATGGAAGTATCATCAAGATTGGGTGAAAAAATGTTTGCTGAGATTTCAGGAAACTCGAGTTTTTTTGAAGCTTGGCAACCCCTTTCAATGAAAGTGATTCTCGGCAGTCTCTGCTTGGGGCTACTTCAATAAGACACAAACCATAGCGATAGAACTTGGAACTACATTATTGTGCCAAGTTTCAAACAGCTAGCACAAACCGTGTTTGATTTAGAGTTCCAACTACATGTATCCCATATAGGAGAAAACAGAATGAAACCTAAACATGAAAAGGGTTACTGCAAAGGAACGGTTTGACCTAGAAGAACGAAATTTGGTGAGCCAAGTGGGATTTGTGTACTGATAATTACCTGCAAGTATCATCAAGATTGGGTGAAAAAATGTTGCTGGGATTTCAAGAAACTCGTAGTTTTTTGGAAGCTTGGCAACCCCTTTCAATGAAAGTGATTCTCGTCAGTCTCTGCTTGGGGCTACTTCAATGGACACAAACCATAGCGATAGAACTTGGAACTACATTATTGTGCCAAGTTTCAAGGAGCTAGCACAAACCGTGTTTGATTTAGAGTTCCAACTACATGTATCCATATTGGAGAAAACACAGTGAAACCTAAACATGAAAACAGTTACTGCAAAGGAACGGTTTGACCTAGAAGAAAGAAATTTGGTGAGCCAAGTGGGATTGGTGTACTGATCATTACCTGCAAGTATCATCAAGATTGGGTGAAAAAATGTTTGCTGAGATTTCAGGAAACTCGTAGTTTTTTGGAAGCTTGGCAACCCCTTACAATGAAAGTGATTCTCGTCAGTCTATGCTTGGGGCTACTTCAATAGGACACAAACCATAGCGATAGAACTTGGAACTACATTATTGTGCCAAGTTTCAAAGAGCTAGCACAAACCGTGTTTGATTTAGAGTTCCAACTACATGTATCCATATAGGAGAAAACAGAGTGAAACCTAAACATGAAAAGGGGTAACTGCAAAGGAACGGTTTAACCTAGAAGAACGAAATTTGGTGAGCCAAGTGGGATTTGTGTACTGATTATTAAATGGAAGTATCATCAAGATTGGGTTAAAAAATGTTTGCTGAGATTTCAGGAAACTCGCAGTTTTTTGAAGCTTGGCAACCCCTTTCAATGAAAGTGATTCTCGTCAGTCTCTGCTTGGGGCTACTTCAATAGGACACAAACCATAGCGATAGAACTTGGAACTACATTATTGTGCCAAGTTTCAAACAGCTAGCACAAACCGTGTTTGATTTAGAGTTCCAAATACATGTATCCATATAGGAGAAAACAGAGTGAAACCTAAACATGAAAACGGTTACTGCAAAGGAACGGTTTGACCTAGAAGAACGAAATTTGGTGAGCCAAGTGGGATTGGTGTACTGATCATTAAATGGAAGTATCATCAAGATTGGGTGAAAAAATGTTTGCTGAGATTTCAGGAAATTCGTAGTTTCTTGGAAGCTTGGCAACCCCTTTCAATGAAAGTGATTCTCGTCGGTCTCTGCTTGGGGCTACTTCAATAGGACACAAACCATAGCGATAGAACTTGGAACTATATTGTTGTGAAAAGTTTCAAAGCGCTAGCACAAACCGTGTTTGATTTAGAGTTCCAACTACATGTATCCATATAGGAGAAAACAGAGTGAAACCTAAACATGAAAAGGGTTACTGCAAAGGAACGGTTTGACCTAGAAGAACGAAATTAGGTGAGCCAAGTTGATTGGTGTACTGATCATTAAATGGAAGTATCATCAATATTGGGTGAAAAAATGTTTGCTGAGATTTCAGGAAACTCGTAGTTTTTTGGAAGCTTAGCAACCCCTTTCAATGAAAGTGATTCTCGTCAGTCTCTGTTTGGGGCTACTTCAATAGGACACAAACCATAGCGAGAGAACTTGGAACTACATTATTGTGCCAAGTTTCAAGGAGCTAGCACAAACCGTGTTTGATTTAGACTTCCAACTACATGTATCCATATTGGAGAAAACACAGTGAAACCTAAACATGAAAACGGTTACTGCAAAGGAACGGTTTGACCTAGAAATACGAAATTTGGTGAGCCAAGTGGATTGGTGTACTGATCATTACCTGCAAGTATCATCAAGATTGGGTGAAAAAATGTTTGCTGAGATTTCAGGAAACTCGTAGTTTTTTGGAAGCTTGGCAACGCCTTTCAATGAAAGTGATTCTCGTCAGTCTCTGCTTGGGGCTACTTCAATTGGACACAAACCATAGCGATAGAACTTGGAACTACATTATTGTGCCAATGGTCAAAGGAGCTAGCACAAACCTTTTTTTGATTTAGAGTTCCTACTACATGTATCCATATAGGAGAAAACAGAGTGAAACCTAAACATGAAAACGGTTACTGCAAAGGAACGGTTTGACCTAGAAGAACAAAATTTGGTGAGCCAAGTGGGAATGGTGTACTTTTCATTAAATGGAAGTATCATCAAGATTGGGTGAAAAAATGTTTGCTGAAGATTTCAGGAAACTCGTATTTTTTGGAAGCTTGGCAACCCCTTACAATGAAAGTGATTCTCGTCAGTCTCTGCTTGGGCTACTTCAATAGGACACAAACCATAGCGATAGAAACTTGGAACTACATTATTGTGCCAAGTTTCAAAGAGCTAGCACAAACCGTGTTTGATTTAGACTTCCAACTACATGTATCCATATTGGAGAAAACAGAGTGAAACCTAAACATGAAAACGGTTACTGCAAAGGAACGGTTTAACCTAGAAGAACGAAATTTGGTGAGCCAAGAGGGATTGGTGTACTGATCATTAAATGGAAGTATCATCAAGATTGGGTGAAAAAATGTTTGCTGAGATTTCAGGAAACTCGTAGTTTTTGGAAGCTTGGCAACCCCTTTCAATGAAAGTGATTCTCGTCAGTCTCTGCTTGGGGCTACTTCAATAGGACACAAACCATAGCGATAGAACTTGGAACTACATTATTGTGCCAAGTTTCAAACAGCTAGCACAAACCGTGTTTGATTTAGAGTTCCAACTACATGTATCCATATAGGAGAAAACAGACTGAAACCTAAACATGAAAACGGTTACTGCAAAGGAACGGTTTAACCTAGAAGAACGAAATTTGGTGAGCCAAGTGGGATTTGTGTACTGATCATTAAATGGAAGTATCATCAAGATTGGGTGAAAAAAATGTTTGCTGGGATTTCAGGAAACTCGTAGTTTTTGGAAGCTTGCAACCCCTTTCAATGAAAGTGATTCTCGTCAGTCTCCCCTTGGGGCTACTTCAATAGGACACAAACCATAGCGATAGAACTTGGAACTACATTATTGTGCCAAGTTTAAAGAGCTAGGCACAAACCAGGTTTGATTTAGAGTTCCAACGACATGTATCCATATAGGAGAAAACAGAGTGAAACCTAAACATGAAAACGGTTAGTGCAAAGGAACGGTTTGACCTAGAAGAACGAAATTTGGTGAGCCAAGTTGGATTGGTGAACTGATCATTAAATGGAAGTATCATCAAGATTGGGTGAAAAAATGTTTGCTTAGATTTCAGGAAACTCGTAGTTTTTTAGAAGCTTGGCAACCCCTTTCAATGAAAGTGATTCTCGTCAGTCTCCCCTTGGGGCTACTTCAATAGGACACAAACCATAGCGATAGAACTTGGAACTACATTATTGTGCCAAGTTTCAAGGAGCTAGCACAAACCGTGTTTGATTTAGAGTTCCAACTACATGTATCCATATTGGAGAAAACACAGTGAAACCTAAACATGAAAACGGTTACTGCAAAGGAACGGTTTTGACCTAGAAGAACGAAATTTGGTGAGCCAAGTGGGATTGGTGTACTGATCATTACCTGCAAGTATCATCAAGATTGGGTGAAAAAATGTTTGCTGAGATTTCAGGAAACTCGTAGTTTTTTGGAAGCTTGGCAACCCCTTTCAATGAAAGTGATTCTCGTCAGTCTCTGCTTGAGGCTACTTCAATAGGACACAAACCATAGCGATAGAACTTGGATCTACATTATTGTGCCAATGTTCAAAGAGCTAGCACAAACCATGTTTGATTTAGAGTTCCTACTACATGTATCCATATAGGAGAAAACAGAGTGAAACCTAAACATGAAAACGGTTACTGCAAAGGAACGGTTTGACCTTGAAGAACAAAATTTGGTGAGCCAAGTGGGATTGGTGTACTTTTCATTAAATGGAAGTATCATCAAGATTGGGTGAAAAAATGTTTGCTGAGATTTCAGGAAACTCGTAGTTTTTTGGAACCTTGGCAACCCCTTACAATGAAAGTGATTCTCGTCAGTCTCTGCTTGGGGCTACTTCAATAGGACACAAACCATAGCGATAGAACTTGGAACTACATTATTGTGCCAAGTTTCAAAGAGCTAGCACAAACCGTGTTTGATTTAGACTTCCAACTACATGTATCCATATTGGAGAAAACAGAGTGAAACCTAAACATGAAAACGGTTACTGCAAAGGAACGGTTTAACCTAGAAGAACGAAATTTGGTGAGCCAAGTGGGATTGGTGTACTGATCATTAAATGGAAGTATCATCAAGATTGGGTGAAAAAATGTTTGCTGAGATTTCAGGAAACTCGTAGTTTTTTGGAAGCTTGGCAACGCCTTTCAATGAAAGTGATTCTCATCAGTCTCTGCTTGGGGCTACTTCAATAGGACACAAACCATAGCGATAGAACTTGGAACTACATTATTGTGCCAAGTTTCAAAGAGCTAGCACAAACCGTGTTTGATTTAGAGTTCCAACTACATGTATCCATATAGGAGAAAACAGACTGAAACCTAAACATGAAAACGGTTACTGCAAAGGAACGGTTTAACCTAGAAGAACGAAATTTGGTGAGCCAAGTGGGATTGGTGTACTGATCATTAAATGGAAGTATCATCAAGATTGGGTGAAAAAATGTTTGCTGAGATTTCAGGAAACTCGCAGTTTTTTTGAAGCTTGGCAACCCCTTGCAATGAAAGTGATTCTCGGCAGTCTCTGCTTGGGGCTACTTCAATAGGACACAAACCATAGCGATAGAACTTGGAACTACATTATTGTGCCAAGTTTCAAACAGCTAGCACAAACCGTGTTTGATTTAGAGTTCCAACTACATGTATCCATATAGGAGAAAACAGAGTGAAACCTAAACATGAAAAGGGTTACTGCAAAGGAACGGTTTGACCTAGAAGAACGAAATTTGGTGAGCCAAGTGGGATTTGTGTACTGATAATTACCTGCAAGTATCATCAAGATTGGGTGAAAAAATGTTTGCTTAGATTTCAGGAAACTCGTAGTTTTTTAGAAGCTTGGCAACCCCTTTCAATGAAAGTGATTCTCGTCAGTCTCCCCTTGGGGCTACTTCAATAGGACACAAACCATAGCGATAGAACTTGGAACTACATTATTGTGCCAAGTTTCAAAGAGCTAGCACAAACCGTGTTTGATTTAGACTTCCAACTACATGTATCCATATTGGAGAAAACAGAGTGAAACCTGAACATGAAAACGGTTACTGTAAAGGAACGGTTTAACCTAGAAGAACGAAATTTGGTGAGCCACGTGGGATTGGTGTACTGAAAATAACCTGCAACTATCATCAAGGTTGGGTGAAAAAATATTTGCTGGGATTTCAGGAAACTCGCAGTTTTTTTGAAGCCTGGCAACCCCTTTCAATGAAAGTGATTCTCGTCAGTCTCTGCTTGGGGCTACTTCAATAGGACACAAACGATAGCGATAGAACTTGGAACTACATTATTGTGCCAAGTTTCAAAGAGCTAGCACAAACCGTGTTTGATTTAGAGTTCCAACTACATGTATCCATATAGGAGAAAACGGACTGAAACCTAAACATGAAAACGGTTACTGCAAAGGAACGGTTTAACCTAGAAGAACGAAATTTGGTGAGCCAAGTGGGATTGGTGTACTGATCATTAAATGGAAGTATCATCAAGATTGGGTGAAAAAATGTTTGCTGAGATTTCAGGAAACTCGCAGTTTTTTTGAAGCTTGGCAACCCCTTTCAATGAAAGTGATTCTCGGCAGTCTCTGCTTGGGGCTACTTCAATAGGACACAAACCATAGCGATAGAACTTGGAACTACAATATTGTGCCAAGTTTCAAAGAGCTAGCACAAACAAGGTTTGATTTAGAGTTCCAACGACATGTATCCATATAGGAGAAAACAGAGTGAAACCTAAACATGAAAACGGTTACTGCAAAGGAACGGTTTGACCTAGAAGAACGAAATTTGGTGAGCCAAGTTGGATTGGTGAACTGATCATTAAATGGAAGTATCATCAAGATTGGGTGAAAAAATGTTTGCTTAGATTTCAGGAAACTCGTAGTTTTTTAGAAGCTTGGCAACCCCTTTCAATGAAAGTGATTCTCGTCAGTCTCCCCTTGGGGCTACTTCAATAGGACACAAACCATAGCGATAGAACTTGGAACTACATTATTGTGCCAAGTTTCAAGGAGCTAGCACAAACCGTGTTTGATTTAGAGTTCCAACTACATGTATCCATATAGGAGAAAACAGAGTGAAACCTAAACATGAAAACGGTTACTGCAAAGGAACGGTTTGACCTAGAAGAACGAAATTTGGTGAGCCAAGTGGGATTGGTGTACTGATCATTACCTGCAAGTATCATCAAGATTGGGTGAAAAAATGTTTGCTGAGATTTCAGGAAACTCGTAGTTTTTTGGAAGCTTGGCAACCCCTTTCAATGAAAGTGATTCTCGTCAGTCTCTGCTTGGGGCTACTTCAATAGGACACAAACCATAGCGATAGAACTTGGATCTACATTATTGTGGCAATGTTCAAAGAGCTAGCACAAACCATGTTTGATTTAGAGTTCCTACTACATGTATCCATATAGGAGAAAATAGAGTGAAACCTAAACATGAAAACGGTTACTGCAAAGGAACGGTTTGACCTTGAAGAACAAAATTTGGTGAGCCAAGTGGGATTGGTGTACTTTTCATTAAATGGAAGTATCATCAAGATTGGGTGAAAAAATGTTTGCTGAGATTTCAAAACTCGTAGTTTTTGGAAGCTTGGCAACCCCTTACAATGAAAGTGATTCTCGTCAGTCTCTGCTTGGGGCTACTTCAATAGGACACAAACCATAGCGATAGAACTTGGAACTACATTATTGTGCCAAGTTTCAAAGAGCTAGCACAAACCGTGTTTGATTTAGAGTTCCAACTACATGTATCCATATAGGAGAAAACAGAGTGAAACCTAAACATGAAAACGGTTACTGCAAAGGAACGGTTTAACCTAGA
Source organism: Urocitellus parryii (assembly GCF_045843805.1). Lineage (NCBI taxonomy): Eukaryota > Metazoa > Chordata > Mammalia > Rodentia > Sciuridae > Urocitellus > Urocitellus parryii. The sequence continues at coordinate 38,607 of NW_027551900.1, read as the reverse complement.
AGAACGAAACTTGGTGAGACAAGTGGGATTGGTGTACTGATCATTAAATGGAAGTATCATCAAGATTGGGTGAAAAAATGTTTGCTGAGATTTCAGGAAACTCTCAGTTTTTTTGAAGCTTGGCAACCCCTTTCAATTAAAGTGATTCTCGTCAGTCTCTGCTTGGGGCTACTTCAATAGGACACAAATCATAGCGATAGAACTTGGAACTACATTATTGTGCCAAGTTTCAAACAACTAGCAAAAACCGTGTTTGATTTAGAGTTCCAACTACATGTATCCATATAGGAGAAAACAGAGTGAAACCTAAACATGAAAACGGTTACTGCAAAGGAACGGTTTGACCTAGAAGAACGAAATTTGGTGAGCCATGTGGGATTGGTGTACTGATAATTACCTGCAAGTATCATCAAGATTGGGTGAAAAAATGTTTGCTGGGATTTCAGGAAACTCGTAGTTTTTTGGAAGCTTGGCAACCCCTTTCAATGAATGTGATTCTCGTCAGTCTCTGCTTGGGGCTACTTCAATGGACACAAACCATAGCGATAGAACTTGGAACTACATTATTGTGCCAAGTTTCAAGGAGCTAGCACAAACCGTGTTTGATTTAGAGTTCCAACTACATGTATCCATATTGGAGAAAACACAGTGAAACCTAAACATGAAAACGGTTACTGCAAAGGAACGGTTTGACCTAGAAGAACGAAATTTGGTGAGCCAAGTGGGATTGGTGTACTGATCATTACCTGCAAGTATCATCAAGATTGGGTGAAAAAATGTTTGCTGAGATTTCAGGAAACTCGTAGTTTTTTTGAAGCTTGGCAACCCCTTTCAATGAAAGTGATTCTCGTCAGTCTCTGCTTGGGGCTACTTCAATAGGACACAAACCATAGCGATAGAACTTGGAACTATATTGTTGTGAAAAGTTTCAAAGCGCTAGCACAAACCGTGTTTGATTTAGAGTTCCAACTACATGTATCCATATTGGAGAAAACAGAGTGAAACCTAAACATGAAAACGGTTACTGCAAAGGAACGGTTTCACCTAGAAGAACGAAATTTGGTGAGCCAAGTGGGATTGGTGTACTGATCATTAAATGGAAGCATCATCAAGATTGGGTGAAAAAATGTTTGCTGAGATTTCAGGAAACTCGTAGTTTTTTGGAAGCTGGCAACCCCTTTCAATGAAAGTGATTCTCGTCGGTCTCTGCTTGGGGCTACTTCAATAGAACACAAACCATAGCGATAGAACTTGGAACTACATTATTGTGCCAAGTTTCAAGGAGCTAGCACAAACCGTGTTTGATTTAGAGTTCCAACTACATGTATCCATATTGGAGAAAACACAGTGAAACCTAAACATGAAAACGGTTACTGCAAAGGAACGGTCTGACCTAGAAGAACGAAATTTGGTGAGCCAAGTGGGATTGGTGTACTGATCATTAAATGGAAATATCATCAAGATTGGGTGAAAAAATGTTTGCTGAGATTTCAGGAAACTCGCAGTTTTTTTGAAGCTTGGCAACCCCTTTCAATGAAAGTGATTCTCGTCAGTCTCTGCTTGGGGCTACTTCAATAGGACACAAACCATAGCGATAGAACTTGGAACTACATTATTGTGCCAATGTTCAAAGAGCTAGCACAAACCTTTTTTGATTTAGAGTTCCAACTACATGTATCCATATAGGAGAAAACAGAGTGAAACCTAAACATGAAAACGGTTACTGCAAAGGAACGGTTTGACCTAGAAGACCGAAATTTGGTGAGCCACGTGGTATTGGTGTACTGAAAATTACCTGCAACTATCATCAAGGTTGGGTGAAAAAATGTTTGCTTGGATTTCAGGAAACTCGTAGTTTTTTGGAAGCTTGGCAACCCCTTTCAATGAAAGTGATTCTCGTCAGTCTCTGCTTGGGGCTACTTCAATAGGACACAAGCCATAGCGATAGAACTTGGAACTACATTATTGTGCCAAGTTTCAAGGAGCTAGCACAAACCGTGTTTGATTTAGAGTTCCAACTACATGTATCCATATTGGAGAAAACACAGTGAAACCTAAACATGAAAACGGTTACTGCAAAGGAACGGTTTGACCTAGAAGAACGAAATTTGGTGAGCCAAGTGGGATTGGTGTACTGATCATTACCTGCAAGTATCAACAAGATTGGGTGAAAAAATGTTTGCTGAGATTTCAGGAAATTCGTAGTTTCTGGGAAGCTTGGCAACCCCTTTCAATGAAAGTGATTCTCGTCAGTCTCTGCTTGGGGCTACTTCAATAGGACACAAACCATAGCGATAGAACTTGGAACGACATTATTGTGCCAAGTTTCAAAGAGCTAGCACAAACCGTGTTTGATTTAGAGTTCCAACTACATGTATCCATATTGGAGAAAACACAGTGAAACCTAAACATGAAAACGGTTACTGCAAAGGAACGGTTTGACCTAGAATAACGAAATTTGGTGAGCCAAGTGGGATTGATGTACTGATCATTACCTGCAAGTATCATCCAAGATTGGGTGAAAAAATGTTTGCTGAGATTTCAGGAAACTCGTAGTTTTTTGGAAGCTTGGCAACCCCTTTCAATGAAAGTGATTCTCGTCAGTCTCTGCTTGGGGCTACTTCAATAGGACACAAACCATAGCGATAGAACTTGGAACTACATTATTCTGCCAAGTTTCAAAGAGCTAGCACAAACCGTGTTTGATTTAGAGTTCCAACTACATGTATCCATATAGGAGAAAACAGAGTGAAACCTAAACATGAAAACGGTTACTGCAAAGGAACGGTTTAACCGAGAAGAACGAAATTTGGTGAGACACGTGGGATTGGTGTACTGATCATTAAATGGAAGTATCATCAAGATTGGGTGAAAAAATGTTTGCTGAGATTTCAGGAAACTCGCAGTTTTTTTGAAGCTTGGCAACCCCTTTCAATGAAAGTGATACTCGTCAGTCTCTGCTTGGGGCTACTTCAATAGGACACAAACCATAGCGATAGAACTTGGAACTACATTATTGTGCCAAGTTTCAAACAACTAGCAAAAACCGTGTTTGATTTAGAGTTCCAACTACATGTATCCATATAGGAGAAAACAGAGTGAAACCTAAACATGAAAACGGTTACTGCAAAGGAACGGTTTGACCTAGAAGAACGAAATTTGGTGAGCCATGTGGGATTGGTATACTGATAATTACCTGAAAGTATCATCAAGATTGGGTGAAAAAATGTTTGCTGGGATTCCAGGAAACTCGTAGTTTTTTGGAAGCATGGCAACCCCTTTCAATGAAAGTGATTCTCGTCAGTCTCTGCTTGGGGCTACTTCAATGGACACAAACCATAGCGATAGAACTTGGAACTACATTATTGTGCCAATGTTCAAAGAGCTAGCACAAACCGTGTTTGATTTAGAGTTCCAACTACATGTATCCATATAAGAGAAAACAGAGTGAAACCTAAACATGAAAACGGTTACTGCAAAGGAACGGTTTGACCTAGAAGACCGAAATTTGGTGAGCCACGTGGGATTGGTGTACTGAAAATTACCTGCAACTATCATCAAGGTTGGGTGAAAAAATGTTTGCTTGGATTTCAGGAAACTCGTAGTTTTTTGGAAGCTTGGCAACCCCTTTCAATGAAAGTGATTCTCGTCAGTCTCTGCTTGGGGCTACTTCAATAGGACACAAACCATAGCGATAGAACTTGGAACTACATTATTGTGCCAAGTTTCAAGGAGCTAGCACAAACCGTGTTTGATTTAGAGTTCCAACTACATGTATCCATATTGGAGAAAACACAGTGAAACCTAAACATGAAAACGGTTACTGCAAAGGAACGGTTTGACCTAGAAGAACGAAATTTGGTGAGCCAAGTGGGAATGGTGTACTGATCATTACCTGCAAGTATCAACAAGATTGGGTGAAAAAATGTTTGCTGAGATTTCAGGAAATTCGTAGTTTCTTGGAAGCTTGGCAACCCTTTCAATGAAAGTGATTCTCGTCAGTCTCTGCTTGGGGCTACTTCAATAGGACACAAACCATAGCGACAGAACTTGGAACTACATTATTGTGCCAAGTTTCAAAGAGCTAGCACAACCGTGTTTGATTTAGAGTTCCAACTACATGTATCCATATTGGAGAAAAAACAGTGAAACCTAAACATGAAAACGGTTACTGCAAAGGAACGGTTTGACCTAGAATAACGAAATTTGGTGAGCCAAGTGGGATTGGTGTACTGATCATTACTTGCAAGTATCATCAAGATTGGGTGAAAAAATGTTTGCTGAGATTTCAGGAAACTCGTAGTTTTTTGGAAGCTTGGCAACCCCTTTCAATGAAAGTGATTCTCGTCAGTCTCTGCTTGGGGCTACTTCAATAGGACACAAATCATAGCGATAGAACTTGGAACTACATAATTGTGCCAAGTTTCAAAGAGCTAGCACAAACCGTGTTTGATTTAGAGTTCCAACTACATGTATCCATATAGGAGAAAACAGAGTGAAACCTAAACATGAAAACGGTTACTGCAAAGGAACGGTTTAACCTAGAAGAACGAAATTTGGTGAGCCAAGTGGGATTGGTGTACTGATCATTAAATGGAAGTATCATCAAGATTGGGTGAAAAAATGTTTCCTGAGATTTCAGGAAACTCGCACTTTTTTTGAAGCTTGGCAACCCCTTTCAATGAAAGTGATTCTCGTCAGTCTCTGCTTGGGGCTACTTCAATAGGACACAAACCATAGCGATAGAACTTGTAAATACATTATTGTGCCAAGTTTCAAACAGCTAGCACGAACCGTGTTTGATTTAGAGTTCCAACTACATGTATCCATATAGGAGAAAACAGAGTGAAACCTAAACATGAAAACGGTTACTGCAAAGGAACGGTTTGACCTAGAAGACCGAAATTTGGTGAGCCACGTGGGATTGGTGTACTGAAAATTACCTGCAACTATCATCAAGGTTGGGTGAAAAAATGTTTGCTGGGATTTCAGGAAACTCGTAGTTTTTTGGAAGCTTGGCAACCCCTTTCAATGAAAGTGATTCTCGTCAGTCTCTGCTTGGGGCTACTTCAATAGGACAAAGCCATAGCGATATAACTTGGAACTACATTATTGTGCCAAGTTTCAAAGAGCTAGCACAAACCGTGTTTGATTTAGAGTTCCAACTACATGTATACATATTGGAGAAAACAGAGTGAAACCTAAACATGAAAACGGTTACTGCAAAGGAACGGTTTTACCTAGAAGAACGAAATTTGGTGAGCCAAGTGGGATTCGTGTACTGATCATTAAATGGAAGTATCATCAAGATTGGGTGAAAAAATGTTTTGCTGAGATTCAGGAAATTCGTAGTTTCTTGGAAGCTTGGCAACCCCTTTCAATGAAAGTGATTCTCGTCAGTCTCTGCTTGGGTCTACTTCAATAGGACACAAACCATAGCGATAGAACTTGGAACTATATTGTTTTGAAAAGTTTCAAAGCGCTAGCACAAACCGTGTTTGATTTAGAGTTCCAACTACATGTATCCATATAGGAGAAAACAGAGTGAAACCTAAACATGAAAACGGTTACTGCAAAGGAACGGTTTGGACCTAGAAGAACGAAATTTGGTGAGCCAAGTTTGATTGGTGTACTGATCATTAAATGGAAGTATCATCAATATGGGTGAAAAAAAGTTTGCTGAGATTTCAGGAAACTCGTAGTTTTTTGGAAGCTTGGCAACCCCTTTCAATGAAAGTGATTCTCGTCAGTCTCTGCTTGGGGCTACTTCAATAGGACACAAACCATAGCGATAGAACTTGGAACTACATTATTGTGCCAAGTTTCAAGGAGCTAGCACAACCGTGTTTGATTTAGAGTTCCAATTACATGTATCCATATTGGAGAAAACACAGTGAAACCTAAACATGAAAACGGTTACTGCAAAGGAACGGTCTGACCTAGAAGAACGAAATTTGGTGAGCCAAGTGGGATTGGTGTACTGATCATGAAAATGGAAGTATCATCAAGATTGGGTGAAAAAATGTTTGCTGAGATTTCAGGAAACTCGCAGTTTTTTTGAAGCTTGGCAACCCCTTTCAATGAAAGTGATTCTCGTCAGTCTCTGCTTGGGGCTACTTCAATAGGACACAAACCTTAGCGATAGAACTTGGAACTACATTATTGTGCCAAAGTTCAAAGAGCCAGCACAAACCTTTTTTGATTTAGAGTTCCAACTACATGTATCCATATAGGAGAAAACAGAGTGAAACCTAAACATGAAAACGGTTACTGCAAAGGAACGGTTTGACCTAGAAGACCGAAATTTGGTGAGCCACGTGGATTGGTGTACTGAAAATACCTGCAACTATCATCAAGGTTGGGTGAAAAAATGTTTGCTTGGATTTCAGGAAACTCGTAGTTTTTTGGAAGCTTGGCAACCCCTTTCAATGAACGTGATTCTCGTCAGTCTCTGCTTGGGGCTACTTCAATAGGACACAAGCCATAGCGATAGAACTTGGAACTACATTATTGTGCCAAGTTTCAAGGAGCTAGCACAAACCTTGTTTGATTTAGAGTTCCCAACTACATGTATCCATATTGGAGAAAACACAGTGAAACCTAAACATGAAAACGGTTACTGCAAAGGAACGGTTTGACCTAGAAGAACGAAATTTGGTGAGCCAAGTGGGATTGGTGTACTGATCATTACCTGCAAGTATCAACAAGATTGGGTGAAAAAATGTTTGCTGAGATTTCAGGAAATTCGTAGTTTCTGGGAAGCTTGGCAACCCCTTTCAATGAAAGTGATTTCTCGTCAGTCTCTGCTTGGGGCTACTTCAATAGGACACAAACCATAGCGATAGAACTTGGAACTACATTATTGTGCCAAGTTTCAAAGAGCTAGCACAAACCGTGTTTGATTTAGAGTTCCAACTACATGTATCCATATTGGAGAAAACACAGTGAAACCTAAACATGAAAACGGTTACTGCAAAGGAACGGTTTGACCTAGAATAACGAAATTTGGTGAGCCAAGTGGGATTGATGTACTGATCATTACCTGCAAGTATCATCAAGATTGGGTGAAAAAATGTTTGCTGAGATTTCAGGAAACTCGTAGTTTTTTGGAAGCTTGGCAACCCCTTTCAATGAAAGTGATTCTCGTCAGTCTCTGCTTGGGGCTACTTCAATAGGACACAAACCATAGCGATAGAACTTGGAACTACATTATTGTGCCAAGTTTCAAAGAGCTAGCACAAACCGTGTTTGATTTAGAGTTCCAACTTCATGTATCCATATAGAAGAAAACAGAGTGAAACCTAAACATGAAAACGGTTACTGCAAAGGAACGGTTTAACCGAGAAGAACGAAATTTGGTGAGACACGTGGGATTGGTGTACTGATCATTAAATGGAAGTATCATCAAGATTGGGTGAAAAAATGTTTGCTGAGATTTCAGGAAACTCGCAGTTTTTTTGAAGTTTGGCAACCCCTTTCAATGAAAGTGATTCTCGTCAGTCTCTGCTTGGGGCTACTTCAATAGGACACAAACCATAGCGATAGAACTTGGAACTACATTATTGTGCCAAGTTTCAAACAACTAGCAAAAACCGTGTTTGATTTAGAGTTCCAACTACATGTATCCATATAGGAGAAAACAGAGTGAAACCTAAACATGAAAACGGTTCCTGCAAAGGAACGGTTTGACCTAGAAGAACGAAATTTGGTGAGCCATGTGGGATTGGTGTACTGATAATTACCTGAAAGTATCATCAAGATTGGGTGAAAAAATGTTTGCTGGGATTCCAGGAAACTCGTAGTTTTTGGAAGCTTGGCAACCCCTTTCAATGAAAGTGATTCTCGTCAGTCTCTGCTTGGGCTACTTCAATGGACACAAACCATAGCGATAGAACTTGGAACTACATTATTGTGCCAAGTTTCAAGGAGCTAGCACAAACCGTGTTTGATTTAGAGTTCCAACTACATGTATCCATATTGGAGAAAACACAGTGAAACCTAAACATGAAAACGGTTACTGCAAAGGAACGGTTTTGACCTAGAAGAACGAAATTTGGTGAGCCAAGTGGGATTGGTGTACTGATCATTACCTGCAAGTATCATCAAGATTGGGTGAAAAAATGTTTGCTGAGATTTCCAGGAAACTCGTAGTTTTTTGGAAGCTTGGCAACCCCTTTCAATGAAAGTGATCTCGACAGTCTCTGCTTGGGGCTACTTCAATAGGACACAAACCATAGCGATAGAACTTGGAACTACATTATTCTGCCAAGTTCAAAGAGCTAGCACAAACCGTGTTTGGATTTAGAGTTCCAACTACATGTATCCATATTGGAGAAAACAGAGTGAAACCTAAACATGAAAACGGTTACTGCAAAGGAACGGTTTGACCTAGAAGAACGAAATTTGGTGAGCCACGTGGGATTGGTGTACTGAAAATTACCTGCAACTATTCATGAAGGTTGGGTGAAAAAATATTTGCTGGGATTTCAGGAAACTCGTAGTTTTTAGGAAGCTTGGCAACCCCTTCAATGAAAGTGATTCTCGTCAGTCTCTGCTTGGGCTACTTCAATAGGACAAAGCCATAGCGATTTAACTTGGAACTGCATTATTGTGCCAAGTTTCAAAGAGCTAGCACAAACCGTGTTTGATTTAGAGTTCCAACTACATGAATCCATATTGGAGAAAACAGAGTGAAACCTAAACATGAAAACGGTTACTGCAAAGGAACGGTTTGACCTAGAAGAACGAAATTTGGTGAGCCAAGTGGGATTGGTGTACTGATCATTAAATGGAAGTATCATCAAGATTGGGTGAAAAAATGTTTGCTGAGATTTCAGGAAATTCGTATGTTTCTTGGAAGCTTGGCAACCCCTTTCAATGAAAGTGATTCTCGTCAGTCTCTGCTTGGGTCTACTTCAATAGGACACAAACAATAGCGATAGAACTTGGAACTATATTGTTGTGAAAAGTTTCAAAGCGCTAGCACAAACCGTGTTTGATTTAGAGTTCCAACTACATGTATCCATATAGGAGAAAACAGAGTGAAACCTAAAACATGAAAACGGTTACTGCAAAGGAACGGTTTGACCTACAAGAACGAAATTTGGTGAGCCAAGTTTGATTGGTGTACTGATCATTAAATGGAAGTATCATCAATATTGGGTGAAAAAAAGTTTGCTGAGATTTCAGGAAACTCGTAGTTTTTTGGAAGCTTGGCAACCCCTTTCAATGAAAGTGATTCTCGTCAGTCTCTGCTTGGGGCTACTTCAATAGGACACACCATAGCGATAGAACTTGGAACTACATTATTGTGCCAAGTTTCAAGGAGCTAGCACAACTGTGTTTGATTTAGAGTTCCAACTACATGTATCCATATTGGAGAAAACACAGTGAAACCTAAACATGAAAACGGTTACTGCAAAGGAACGGTCTGACCTAGAAGAACGAAATTTGGTGAGCCAAGTGGGATTGGTGTACTGATCATTAAAATGGAAGTATCATCAAGATTGGGTGAAAAAATGTTTGCTGAGATTTCAGGAAACTCGCAGTTTTTTGAAGCTTGGCAACCCCTTTCAATGAAAGTGATTCTCGTCAGTCTCTGCTTGTGGCTAATTCAATAGGACACAACCATAGCGATAGAACTTGGAACTACATCATTGTGCCAATGTTTAAAGAGCTAGCAACAAACCGTGTTGATTTAGAGTTCCAACTACATGTATCCATATAGGAGAAAACAGAGTGAAACCTAAACATGAAAACGTTACTGCAAAGGAACGGTTTGACCTAGAAGACCGAAATTTGGTGAGCCCACGTGGTATTGGTGTACTGAAAATTACCTGCAACTATCATCAAGGTTGGGTGAAAAAATGTTTGCTTGGATTTCAGGAAACTCGTAGTTTTTTGGAAGCTTGGCAACCCCTTCAATGAGAAGTGATTTTCGTCAGTCTCTGCTTGGGGCTACTTCAATAGGACACAAGCCATAGCGATAGAACTTGGAACTACATTATTGTGCCAATGTTCAAAGAGCTAGCACAAACCTTTTTGATTTAGAGTTCCAACTACATGTAATCCATATAGGAGAAAACAGAGTGAAACCTAAACATGAAAACGGTTACTGCAAAGGAACGGTTTGACCTAGAAGACCGAATTTGGTGAGCCACGTGGTATGGTGTACGGAAAATTTACCTGCAACTATCATCAAGGTTGGGTGAAAAAATGTTTGCTTGGATTTCAGGAAACTCGTATGTTTTTGGAAGCTTGGCAACCCCTTCAATGAAAGTGATTCTCGTCAGTCTCTGCTTGGGGCTACTTCAATAGGACACAAGCCATAGCGATAGAACTTGGAACTACATTATTGTGCCAATGTTCAAAGAGCTAGCACAAACCTTTTTTTGATTTAGAGTTCCAACTACATGTATCCATATAGGAGTAAAGAGGAGTGAAACCTAAACATGAAAACGGTTACTGCAAAGGAAGGGTTTGACTTAGAAGACCGAAATTAGGTGAGCCACGTGGTATTGGTGTACTGAAAATTACCTGAAACTATCATCAAGGTTGGGTGAAAAAATGTTTGCTTGGATTTCAGGAAACTCGTAGTTTTTGGAAGCTTGGCAACCCCTTTCAATGAAAGTGATTCTCGTCAGTCTCTGCTTGGGGCTACTTCAATAGGACACAAGCCAATAGCGATAGAACTTGGAACTACATTATTGTGCCAAGTTTCAAGGAGCTAGCACAAACCGTGTTTGATTTAGAGTTCCAACTACATGTATCCATATTGGAGAAAACACAGTGAAACCTAAACATGAAAACGGTTACTGCAAAGGAACGGTTGACCTAGAAGAACGAAATTTGGTGAGCCAAGTGGGATTGGTGTACTGATCATTACCTGAAAGTATCAACAAGATTGGGTGAAAAATGTTTTGCTGAGATTTCAGGAAATTCGTAGTTTCTGGGAAGTTTGGCAACCCCTTTCAATGAAAGTGATTCTCGTCAGTCTCTGCTTGGGGCTACTTCAATAGGACACAAACCATAGCGATAGAACTTGGAACTACATTATTGTGCCAAAGTTTCAAAGAGCTAGCACAAACCGTGTTTGATTTAGAGTTCCAACTACATGTATCCATATAGGAGAAAACAGAGTGAAACCTAAACATGAAAACGGTTACTGCAAAGGAACGGTTTAACCGAGAAGAACGAAATTTGGTGAGACAGTGGGATTGGTGTACTGATCATTAAATGGAAGTATCATCAAGATTGGGTGAAAAAATGTTTGCTGAGATTTCAGGAACTCGCAGTTTTTTTGAAGCTTGGCAACCCCTTTCAATGAAAGTGATTCTCGTCAGTCTCTGCTTGGGGCTACTTCAATAGGAACACAAAACCATAGCGATAGAACTTGGAACTACATTATTGTGCCAAGTTTCAAACAACTAGCAAAACCGTGTTTGATTTAGAGTTCCAACTACATGTATCCATATAGGAGAAAACAGAGTGAAACCTAAACATGAAAACGGTTACTGCAAAGGAACGGGTTTGACCTAGAAGAACGAAATTTGGTGAGCCATGTGGGATTGGTGTACTGATAATTACCTGCAAGTATCATCAAGATTGGGTGAAAAAATGTTTGCTGGGATTGCAGGAAACTCGTAGTTTTTGGAAGCTTGGCAACCCCTTTCAATGAAAGTGATTCTCGTCAGTCTCTGGTTGGGGCTACTTCAATGGACACAAACCATAGCGATAGAACTTGGAACTACACTATTGTGCCAAGTTTCAAGGAGCTAGCACAAACCGTGTTTGATTTAGAGTTCCAACCTACATGTATCCATATTGGAGAAAACACAGTGAAACCTAAACATGAAAACGGTTACTGCAAAGGAACGGTTTGAACCTAGAAGAACGAAATTTGGTGAGCCAAGTGGGATTGGTGTACTGATCATTACCTGCAAGTATCATCAAGATTGGGTGAAAAAATGTTTGCTGAGATTTCAGGAAACTCGTAGTTTTTTGGAAGCTTGGCAACCCCTTTCAATGAAAGTGATTCTCGTCAGTCTCTCCTTGGGGCTACTTCAATAGGACACAAACATAGCGATAGAACTTGGAACTACATTATTGTGCCAAAGTTCAAAGAGCTAGCACAAACCAGGTTTGATTTAGAGTTCCAACTACATGTATCCATATTGGAGAAAACACAGTGAAACCTAAACATGAAAACGGTTTCTGCAAAGGAACGGTTTGACCTAGAATAACGAAATTTGGTGAGCCAAGTGGGATTGGTGTACTGATCATTACCTGCAAGTATCATCAAGATTGGGTGAAAAAAATGTTTGCTGAGATTTCAGGAACTCGTAGTTTTTGGAAGCTTGGCAACCCCTTCAATGAAAGTGATTCTCGTCAGTCTCTGCTTGGGCTACTTCAATAGGACACAAACCATAGCGATAGAACTTGGATCTACATTATTGTGCCAATGTTCAAAGAGCTAGCACAAACCGTGTTTGATTTAGAGTTCCTACTACATGTATCCATATAGGAGAAAACAGAGTGAAACCTAAACATGAAAACGGTTACTGCAAAGGAACGGTTTGACCTAGAAGAACAAAATTTGGTGAGCCAAGTGGGATTGGTGTACTTTTCATTAAATGGAAGTATCATCAAGATTGGGTGAAAAAATGTTTGCTGAGATTTCAGGAAACTCGTAGTTTTTTTGAAGCTTGGCAACCCCTTACAATGAAAGTGATTCTCGTCAGTCTCTGCTTGGGGCTACTTCAATAGGACACAAACCATAGCGATAGAACTTGGAACTACATTATTGTGCCAAGTTTCAAAGAGCTAGCACAAACCGTGTTTGATTTAGAGTTCCAACTACATGTATCCATATTGGAGAAAACAGAGTGAAACCTAAACATGAAAACGGTTACTGCAAAGGAAGGGTTTGACCTAGAAGAACGAAATTTGGTGAGCCAAGTGGGATTGGTGTACTGATCATTAAATGGAAGTATCATCAAGATTGGGTGAAAAAATGTTTGCTGAGATTTCAGGAAACTCGCAGTTTTTTTGAAGCTTGGCAACCCCTTTCAATGAAAGTGATTCTCGTCAGTCTCTGCTTGGGGCTACTTCAATAGGACACAAACCATAGCGATAGAACTTGGAACTACATTATTGTGCCAAGTTTCAAACAGCTAGCACAAACCGTGTTTGATTTAGAGTTCCAACTACATGTATCCATATAGGAGAAAACAGAGTGAAACCTAAACACGAAAACGGTTACTGCAAAGGAACGGTTTGACCTGGAAGACCGAAATTTGGTGAGCCACGTGGGATTGGTGTACTGAAAATTACCTGCAACTATCATCAAGGTTGGGTGAAAAAATGTTTGCTGGGATTTCAGGAAACTCGTAGTTTTTTGGAAGCTTGGCAACCCCTTTCAATGAAAGTGATTCTCATCAGTCTCTGCTTGGGGCTACGTCAATAGGACACAAGCCATAGCGATAGAACTTGGAACTACATTATTGTGCCAAGTTTCAAAGAGCTAGCACAAACCGTGTTTGATTTAGAGTTCCAACTACATGTATCCATATTGGAGAATACAGAGTGAAACCTAAACATGAAAACGGTTACTGCAAAGGAACGGTTTGACCTAGAAGAACGAAATTTGGTGAGCCAAGTGGGATTGGTGTACTGATCATTAAATGGAAGTATCATCAAGATTGGGTGAAAAAATGTTTGCTGAGATTTCAGGAAATTCGTAGTTTCTTGGAAGCTTTTCAACCCCTTTCAATGAAAGTGATTCTCGTCAGTCTCTGCTTTGGGCTACTTCAATAGGACACAAACCATAGCGATAGAACTTGGAACTACATTATTGTGCCACGTTTCAAACAACTAGCAAAAACCGTCTTTGATTTAGAGTTCCAACAACATGTATCCATATAGGAGAAAACAGAGTGAAACCTAAACATGAAAACGGTTACTGCAAAGGAACGGTTTGACCTAGAAGAACGAAATTTGGTGAGCCATGTGGGATTGGTGTACTGATAATTACCTGCAAGTATCATCAAGATTGGGTTAAAAAAATGTTTGCTGGGATTCCAGGAAACTCGTAGTTTTTTGGAAGCTTGGCAACCCCTTTCAATGAAAGTGATTCTCGTCAGTCTCTGCTTGGGGCTACTTCAATGGACACAAACCATAGCGATAGAACTTGGAACTACATTATTGTGCCAAGTTTCAAGGAGCTAGCACAAACCGTGTTTGATTTAGAGTTCCAACTACATGTATCCATATTGGAGAAAACACAGTGAAACCTAAACATGAAAACGGTTACTGCAAAGGAACGGTTTGACCTAGAAGAACGAAATTTGGTGAGCCAAGTGGGATTGGTGTACTGATCATTACCTGCAAGTATCATCAAGTTTGGGTGAAAAAATTTTTGCTGAGATTTCAGGAAACTCGTAGTTTTTTGGAAGCTTGGCAACCCCTTTCAATGAAAGTGATTCTCGTCAGTCTCTGCTTGGGGCTACTTCAATAGGACACAAACCATAGCGATAGAACTTGGATCTACATTATTGTGCCAATGTTCAAACAGCTAGCACAAACCGTGTTTGATTTAGAGTTCCTACTACATGTATCCATATAGGAGAAAACAGAGTGAAACCTAAACATGAAAACGGTTACTGCAAAGGAACTGTTTGACCTAGAAGAACAAAATTTGGTGAGCCAAGTGGGATTGGTGTACTTTTCATTAAATGGAAGTATCATTAAGATTGGGTGAAAAAATGTTTGCTGAGATTTCAGGAAACTCGAAATTTTTTGGAAGCTTGGCAACCCCTTACAATGAAAGTGATTCTCGTCAGTCTCTGCTTGGGGCTACTTCAATAGGACACAAACCATAGCGATAGAACTTGGAACTACATTATTGTGCCAAGTTTCAAACAGCTAGCACAAACCGTGTTTGATTTAGAGTTCCAACCACATGTATCCATATAGGAGAAAACAGACTGAAACCTAAACATGAAAACGGTTACTGCAAAGGAACGGTTTAACCTAGAAGAACGAAATTTGGTGAGCCAAGTGGGATTGGTGTACTGATCATTAAATGGAAGTATCATCAAGATTGGGTGAAAAAATGTTTGCTGAAATTTCAGGAAACTCGCAGTTTTTTTGAAGCTTGGCAACCCATTTCAATGAAAGTGATTCTCGGCAGTCTCTGCTTGGGGCTACTTCAATAGGACACAAACCATAGCGATAGAACTTGGAACTACATTATTGTGCCAATGTTCAAAGAGCTAGCACACACCGTGTTTGATTTAGACTTCCAACTACATGTATCCATATTGGAGAAAACAGAGTGAAACCTAAACATGAAAACGGTTACTGCAAAGGAACGGTTTAACCTAGAAGAACGAAATTTGGTGAGCCAAGTGGGATTGGTGTACTGATCATTAAATGGAAGTATCATCAAGATTGGGTGAAAAAATGTTTGCTGAGATTTCAGGAAACTCGTAGTTTTTTGGAAGCTTGGCAACCCCTTTCAATGAAAGTGATTCTCGTCAGTCTCTGCTTGCGGCTACTTCAATAGGACACAAACCATAGCGATAGAACTTGGAACTACATTATTGTGCCAAGTTTCAAGGAGCTAGCACAAACCGTGTTTGATTTAGACTTCCAACTACATGTATCCATATTGGAGAAAACAGGGTGAAACCTAAACATGAAAACGGTTACTGCAAACGAACGGTTTGACCTAGAAGAAATTTGGTGAGCCAAGTGGGATTGGTGTACTGATCAATGATCTGCAAGTATCACCAAGATTGGGTGAAAAAATGTTTGCTGAGATTTCAGGAAACTCGTAGTTTTTTGGAAGCTTGGCAACCCCTTTCAATGAAAGTGATTCTCGTCAGTCTCTGCTTGGGCTACTTCAATAGGACACAAACCAATAGCGATAGAACTTGGAACTACATTATTGTGCCAATGTTCAAAGAGCTAGCACAAACCTTTTTTGATTTAGAGTTCCTACTACATGTATCCATATAGGAGAAAACAGAGTGAAACCTAAACATGAAAACGGTTACTGCAAAGGAACTGTTTGACCTAGAAGAACAAAATTTGGTGAGCCAAGTGGGATTGGTGTACTTTTCATTAAATGGAAGTATCATTAAGATTGGGTGAAAAAATGTTTGCTGAGATTTCAGGAAACTCGTTTTTATTTTGGAAGCTTGGCAACCCCTTACAAATGAAAGTGATTCTCGTCAGTCTCTGCTTGGGGCTACTTCAATAGGACACAAACCATAGCGATAGAACTTGGAACTACATTATTGTGCCAAGTTTCATGAGCTAGCACAAACCGTGTTTGATTTAGAGTTCCAACTACATGTATCCATATTGGAGAAAACAGAGTGAAACCTAAACATGAAAACGGTTACTGCAAAGGAACGGTTTGACCTAGAAGAACGAAATTTGGTGAGCCAAGTGGGATTGGTGTACTGATCATTAAATGGGAGTATCATCAAGATTGGGTGAAAAAATGTTTGCTGAGATTTCAGGAAACTCGTAGTTTTTTGGAAGCTTGGCAACCCCTTTCAATGAAAGTGATTCTCGTCAGTCTCTGCTTGGGGCTACTTCAATAGGAAACAAACCATAGCGATAGTACTTGGAACTACATTATTGTGCCAAGTTTCAAACAGCTAGCACAAAACCGTGTTGATTTAGAGTTCCAACTACATGTATCCATATAGGAGAAAACAGAGTGAACCTAAACATGAAAACGGTTACTGCAAAGGAACGGTTTGACCTAGAAGACCGAAATTTGGTGAGCCACGTGGGATTGGTGTACTGAAAATTACCTGCAACTATCATCAAGGTTGGGTGAAAAAATGTTTGCTGGGATTTCAGGAAACTCGTAGTTTTTTGGAAGCTTGGCAACCCCTTTCAATGAAAGTGATTCTCATCAGTCTCTGCTTGGGGCTACGTCAATAGGACACAAAGCCATAGCGATAGAACTTGGAACTACATTATTGTGCCAAGTTTCAAAGAGCTAGCACAAACCGTGTTTGATTTAGAGTTCCAACTACATGTATCCATATAGGAGAAAAGAGAGTGAAACCTAAACATGAAAACGGTTACTGCAAAGGAACGGTTGACCTAGAAGAACGAAATTTGGTGAGCCACGTGGGATTGGTGTACTGAAAATTACCTCCAACTATCATCAAGGTTGGGTGAAAAAATGTTTGCTGGGATTTCAGGGAAACTCGTAGTTTTTGGAAGCTTGGCAACCCCTTTCAATGAAAGTGATTCTCGTCAGTCTCTGCTTGGGGCTACTTCAATAGGACACAAGCCATAGCGATACAACTTAGAACTACATTATTGTGCCAAGTTTCAAAGGGCTAGCACAAACCGTGTTTGATTTAGAGTTCCAACTACATGTATCCATATTGGAGAAAACAGAGTGAAACCTAAACATGAAAACGGTTACTGCAAAGGAACGTTTTGACCTAGAAGAACGAAATTTGGTGAGCCAAGTGGGATTGTGTACTGATCATTAAATGGAAGTATCATCAAGATTGGGTGAAAAAATGTTTGCTGAGATTTCAGGAAATTCGTAGTTTCTTGGAAGCTTGGCAACCCCTTCAATGAAAGTGATTCTCGTCAGTCTCTGCTTGGGGCTACTTCAATAGGACACAAACCATAGCGATAGAACTTGGAACTACATTATTGTGCCAAGTTTCAAAGCGCTAGCACAAACCGTGTTTGATTTAGAGTTCCAACTACATGTATCCATATAGGAGAAAACAGAGTGAAACCTAAACATGAAAAGGGTTACTGCAAAGGAACGGTTTGACCTAGAAGAACGAAATTTGGTGAGCAAGTGGGATTGGTGTACTGATCATTAAATGGAAGTATCATCAATATTGGGTGAAAAAATGTTTGCTGAGATTTCAGGAAACTCTTAGTTTTTTGGAAGCTTGGCAACCCCTTTCAATGAAAGTGATTCTCGTCAGTCTCTGCTTGGGGCTACTTCAATAGGACACAAACCATAGCGATAGAACTTGGAACTACCTTATTGTGAAAAGTTTCAAGGAGCTAGCACAACCGTGTTTGATTTAGACTTCCAAATACATGTATCCATATTGGAGAAAACACAGTGAAACGTAAACATGAAAACGGTTACTGCAAAGGAACGGTTTGACCTAGAAGAACGAAATTTGGTGAGCCAAGTGCGATTGGTGTACTGATCATTACCTGCCAGTATCATCAAGATTGGGTGAAAAAATGTTTGCTGAGATTTCAGGAAACTCGTAGTTTTTTGGAAGCTTGGCAACCCCTTTCAATGAACGTGATTCTCGTCAGTCTCTGCTTGGGGCTACTTCAATAGGACACAAACCATAGCGATAGAACTTGGAACTACATTATTGTGCCAATGTTCAAAGAGCTAGCACAAACCTTTTTTGATTTAGAGTTCCTACTACATGTATCCATATAGGAGAAAACAGAGTGAAACCTAAACATGAAAACGTTACTGCAAAGGAACGGTTTGACCTAGAAGAACGAAATTTGGTGAGCCAAGTGGGATTGGTGTACTGATCATTAAATGGAAGTATCATCAAGATTGGGTGAAAAATGTTTGCTGAGATTTCAGGAAACTCGTAGTTTTTTGGAAGCTTGGCAACCCCTTTCAATGAAAGTGATTTCTCGTCAGTCTCTGCTTCGGGCTACTTCAATAGGACACAAACCCATAGCGATAGAACTTGGAACTACATTATTCTGCCAAGTTTCAAAGAGCTAGCACAAACCGTGTTTGATTTAGAGTTCCAACTACATGTATCCATATAGGAGAAAACAGAGTGAAACCTAAACATGAAAACGGTTACTGCAAAGGAACGGTTTAACCTAGAAGAACGAAATTTTGGTGAGCCAAGTGGGATTGGTGTACTGATCATTAAATGGAAGTATCATCAAGATTGGGTGAAAAATGTTTGCTGAGATTTCAGGAAACTCGTAGTTTTTTGGAAGCTTGGCAACCCCTTTCAATGAAAGTGATTCTCGGCAGTCTCTGCTTGGGGCTACTTCAATAGGACACAAACCATAGCGATAGAACTTGGAACTACATTATTGTGGCCAAGTTTCAAGGAGCTAGCACAAACCGTGTTTGATTTAGAGTTCCAACTACATGTATCCATATTGGAGAAAACACAGTGAAACCTAAACATGAAAACGGTTACTGCAAGGAACGGTTTGACCTAGAAGAACGAAATTTGGTGAGCCAAGTGGGATTGGTGTAATGATCATTACCTGCAAGTATCATCAGTTTGGGTGAAAAAATTTTTGCTGAGATTTCAGGAAACTCGTAGTTTTTTGGAAGCTTGGCAACCCCTTTTCAATGAAAGTGATTCTCGTCCAGTCTCTGCTTGGGGCTACTTCAATAGGACACAAACCATAGCGATAGAACTTGGATCTACATTATTGTGCCAATGTTCAAAGAGCTAGCACAAACCGTGTTTGATTTAGAGTTCCTACAACATGTATCCATATAGGAGAAAACAGAGGAAACCTAAACATGAAAACGGTTACTGCAAAGGAACTGTTTGACCTAGAAGAACAAAATTTGGTGAGCCAAGTGGGGATTGGTGTACTTTTCATTAAATGGAAGTATCATTAAGATTGGGTGAAAAAATGTTTGCTGAGATTTCAGGAAACTCGAAGTTTTTTGGAAGCTTGGCAACCCCTTACAATGAAAGTGATTCTCGTCAGTCTCTGCTTGGGGCTACTTCAATAGGACACAAACCATAGCGATAGAACTTGGAACTACATTATTGTGCCAAGTTTCAAACAGCTAGCACAAACCGTGTTTGATTTAGAGTTCCAACCACATGTATCCATATAGGAGAAAAACAGACTGAAACCTAAACATGAAAACGGTTACTGCAAAGGAACGGTTTAACCTAGAAGAACGAAATTTGGTGAGCCAAGTGGGATTGGTGTACTGATCATTAAATGGAAGTATCATCAAGATTGGGTGAAAAAATGTTTGCTGAAATTTCAGGAAACTCGCAGTTTTTTTGAAGCTTGGCAACCCATTTCAATGAAAGTGATTCTCGGCAGTCTCTGCTTGGGGCTACTTCAATAGGGACACAAAACCATAGCGATAGAACTTGGAACTACATTATTGTGCCAATGTTCAAAGAGCTAGCACACACCGTGTTTGATTTAGACTTCCAACTACATGTATCCATATTGGAGAAAACAGAGTGAAACCTAAACATGAAAACGGTTACTGCAAAGGAACGGTTTAACCTAGAAGAACGAAATTTGGTGAGCCAAGTGGGATTGGTGTACTGATCATTAAATGGAAGTATCATCAAGATTGGGTGAAAAAATGTTTGCTGAGATTTCAGGAAACTCGTAGTTTTTTGGAAGCTTGGCAACCCCTTTCAATGAAAGTGATTCTCGTCAGTCTCTGCTTGCGGCTACTTCAATAGGACACAAACCATAGCGATAGAACTTGGAACTACATTATTGTGCCAAGTTTCAAGGAGCTAGCACAAACCGTGTTAGATTTAGACTTCCAACTACATGTATCCATATTGGAGAAAACAGGGTGAAACCTAAACATGAAAACGGTTACTGCAAACGAACGGTTTGACCTAGAAGAACGAAATTTGGTGAGCCAAGTGGGATTGGTGTACTGATCATTATCTGCAAGTATCACCAAGATTGGGTGAAAAAATGTTTGCTGAGATTTCAGGAAACTCGTAGTTTTTTGGAAGCTTGGCAACCCATTTCAATGAAAGTGATTCTCGTCAGTCTCTGCTTGGGGCTACTTCAATAGGACACAAACCATAGCGATAGAACTTGGAACTACATTATTGTGCCAATGTTCAAAGAGCTAGCACAAACCTTTTTTGATTTAGAGTTCCTACTACATGTATCCATATAGGAGAAAAACAGAGTGAAACCTAAACATGAAAACGGTTACTGCAAAGGAACTGTTTGACCTAGAAGAACAAAATTTGGTGAGCCAAGTGGGATTGGTGTACTTTTCATTAAATGGAAGTATCATTAAGATTGGGTGAAAAAATGTTTGCTGAGATTTCAGGAAACTCGTAGTTTTTTGGAAGCTTGGCAACCCCTTACAATGAAAGTGATTCTCGTCAGTCTCTGCTTGGGGCTACTTCAATAGGACACAAACCATAGCGATAGAACTTGGAACTACATTATTGTGCCAAGTTTCATGAGCTAGCACAAACCGTGTTTGATTTAGAGTTCCAACTACATGTATCCATATTGGAGAAAACAGAGTGAAACCTAACATGAAAACGGTTACTGCAAAGGAACGGTTTAACCTAGAAGAACGAAATTTGGTGAGCCAAGTGGGATTGGTGTACTGATCATTAAATGGGAGTATCATCAAGATTGGGTGAAAAATGTTTGCTGAGATTTCAGGAAACTCGTAGTTTTTTGGAATCTTGGCAATGCCTTTCAATGAAAGTGATTCTCGTCAGTCTTCTGCTTGGGGCTACTTCAATAGGAAACAAACCATAGCGATAGAACTTGGAACTACATTATTGTGCCAAGTTTCAAACAGCTAGCACAAAACCGTGTTTGATTTAGAGTTCCAACTACATGTATCCATATAGGAGAAACAGAGTGAAACCTAAACATGAAAACGGTTACTGCAAAGGACGGTTTGACCTAGAAGACCGAAATTTGGTGAGCCACGTGGGATTGGTGTACTGAAAATTACCTGCAACTATCATCAGGTTGGGTGAAAAAATGTTTGCTGGGATTTCAGGAAACTCGTAGTTTTTTGGAAGCTTGGCAACCCTTTCAATGAAAGTGATTCTCATCAGTCTCTGCTTGGGCTACGTCAATAGGACACAAGCCATAGCGATAGAACTTGGAACTACATTATTGTGCCAAGTTTCAAAGAGCTAGCACAAACCGTGTTTGATTTAGAGTTCCAACTACATGTATCCATATAGGAGAAAAGAGAGTGAAACCTAAACATGAAAACGGTTACTGCAAAGGAACGGTTGACCTAGAAGAACGAAATTTGGTGAGCCACGTGGGATTGGTGTACTGAAAATTACCTGCAACTATCATCAAGGTTGGGTGAAAAAATGTTTGCTGGGATTTCAGGAAACTCGTAGTTTTTTGGAAGCTGGCAACCCCTTTCAATGAAAGTGATTCTCGTCAGTCTCTGCTTGGGGCTACTTCAATAGGACACAAGCCATAGCGATAGAACTTAGAACTACATTATTGTGCCAAGTTTCAAAGAGCTAGCACAAACCGTGTTTGATTTAGAGTTCCAACTACATGTATCCATATTGGAGAAAACAGAGTGAAAACCTAAACATGAAAAACGGTTACTGCAAAGGAACGTTTTGACCTAGAAGAACGAAATTTGGTGAGCCAGTGGGATTGGTGTACTGATCATTAAATGGAAGTATCATCAAGATTGGGTGAAAAAATGTTTGCTGAGATTCAGGAAATTCGTAGTTTCTTGGAAGCTTGGCATCCCCTTTCAATGAAAGTGATTCTCGTCAGTCTCTGCTTGGGGCTACTTCAATAGGACACAAACCATAGCGATAGAACTTGGAACTACATTATTGTGCCAAGTTTCAAAGCGCTAGCACAAACCGTGTTTGATTTAGAGTTCCAACTACATGTATCCTTATAGGAGAAAACAGAGTGAAACCTAAACATGAAAAGGGTTACTGCAAAGGAACGGTTTGACATAGAAGAACGAAATTTGGTGAGCCAAGTGGGATTGGTGTACTGATCATTAAATGAAGTATCATCAATATTGGGTGAAAAAATGTTTGCTGAGATTTCAGGAAACTCTTAGTTTTTTGGAAGCTTGGCAACCCCTTTCAATGAAAGTGATTCTCGTCAGTCTCTCTTGGGGCTACTTCAAATAGGACACAACCTTAGCGATAGAACTTGGAACTACATTATTGTGAAAAGTTTCAAGGAGCTAGCACAAACCGTGTTTGATTTAGACTTCCAAATACATGTATCCATATTGGAGAAAACACAGTGAAACATAAACATGAAAACGGTTACTGCAAAGGAACGGTTTTGACCTAGAAGAACGAAATTTGGTGAGCCAAGTGGGATTGGTGTACTGATCATTAACCTGCCAGTATCGTCAAGATTGGGTGAAAAAATGTTGCTGAGATTTCAGGAAACTCGTAGTTTTTTGGAAGCTTGGCAACCCTTTCAATGAACGTGATTTCCGTCAGTCTCTGGCTTGGGGCTACTTCAATAGGACACAAACCATAGCGATAGAACTTGGAACTACATTATTGTGCCAATGTTCAAAGAGCTAGCACAAACCTTTTTTGATTTAGAGTTCCTACTACATGTATCCATATAGGAGAAAACAGAGTGAAACTAAACATGAAAACGGTTACTGCAAAGGAACGGTTTGACCTAGAAGAAACGAAATTTGGTGAGCCAAGTGGGATTGGTGTACTGATCATTAAAATGGAAGTATCATCAAGATTGGGTGAAAAAATGTTTGCTGAGATTTCAGGAAACTCGTAGTTTTTTGGAAGCTTGGCAACCCCTTTCACTGAAAGTGATTCTCGTCAGTCTCTGCTTGGGGCTACTTCAATAGGACACAAACCATAGCGATAGAACTTGGAACTACATTATTCTGCCAAGTTTCAAAGAGCTAGCACAAACCGTGTTTGATTTAGAGTTCCAACTACATGTATCCATATAGGAGAAAAACAGAGTGAAACCTAAACATGAAAACGGTTACTGCAAAGGAACGGTTTAACCTAGAAGAACGAAATTTGGTGAGCCAAGTGGGATTGGTGTACTGACCATTAAATGGAAGTATCATCAAGATTGGGTGAAAAATTGTTTGCTGAGATTTCAGGAAACTCGTAGTTTTTGGAAGCTTGGCAACCCCTTTCAATGAAAGTGATTCTCGGCAGTCTCTGCTTGGGGCTACTTCAATAGGACACAAACCATAGCGTTAGAACTTGGAACTACATTATTGTGCCAAGTTTCAAACAGCTAGCACAAACCGTGTTTGATTTAGAGTTCCAAATACATGTATCCATATAGGAGAAAACAGAGTGAAACCTAAACATGAAAACGGTTCCTGCAAAGGAACGGTTTG
Source organism: Urocitellus parryii (assembly GCF_045843805.1). Classification (NCBI taxonomy): domain Eukaryota; kingdom Metazoa; phylum Chordata; class Mammalia; order Rodentia; family Sciuridae; genus Urocitellus; species Urocitellus parryii. The sequence continues at coordinate 14,489 of NW_027551900.1, read as the reverse complement.
ACCTAGAAGAACGAAATTTGGTGAGCCAAGTGGGATTGGTGTACTGATCATTACCTGCCAGTATCATCAAGATTGGGTGAAAAAATGTTTGCTGAGATTTCAGGAAACTCGTAGTTTTTTGGAAGCTTGGCAACCCCTTTCAATGAAAGTGATTCTCGTCAGTCTCTGCTTGGGGGCTACTTCAATGGACACAAACCATAGCGATAGAACTTGGAACTACATATTGTGCCATGTTCAAAAGCTAGCACAAACCGTGTTTGATTTAGAAGTTCCTACTACATGTATCCATATAGGAGAAAACAGAGTGAAACCTAAACATGAAAAACGGTTACTGCAAAGGGAACGGTTTGACCTAGAGGAACGAAATTTGGTGAGCCAAGTGGGATTGGTGTACTTTTCATTAAATGGAAGTATCATCAAGATTGGGTGAAAAAATGTTTGCTGAGATTTCAGGAAACTCGTAGTTTTTTGGAAGCTTGGCAACCCCTTACAATGAAAGTGATTCTCATCAGTCTCTGCTTGGGGCTACTTCAATAGGACACAAATCATAGCGATAGAACTGGAACTACATTATTGTGCCAAGTTTCAAAGAGCTAGCACACACCGTGTTTGATTTAAACTTCCAACTACATGTATCCATATTGGAGAAAACAGAGTGAAACCTAAACATGAAAACGGTTACTGCAAAGGAACGGTTTAACCTAGAAGAACGAAATTTGGTGAGCCAAGTGGGATTGGTGTACTGATCATTAAATGGAAGTATCATCAAGATTGGGTGAAAAAATGTTTGCTGAGATTTCAGGAAACTCGTAGTTTTTTGGAAGCTTGGCAACCACTTTCAATGAAAGTGATTCTCGTCAGTCTCTGCTTGCGGCTACTTCAATAGGACACAAACCATAGCGATAGAACTTGGAACTACATTTATTGTGCCAAGTTTCAAGGAGCTAGCACAACCCGTGTTTGATTTAGACTTCCAACTACATGTATCCATATTGGAGAAAACACAGTGAAACCTAAACATGAAAACGGTTACTGCAAAGGAACGGTTTGACCTAGAAGAACGAAATTTTGGTGAGCCAAGTGGGATTGGTGTACTGATCATTACCTGCAAGTATCACCAAATTGGGTGAAAAAATGTTTGCTGAGATTTCAAGAAACTCGTAGTTTTTTGGAAGCCTTGGCAACCCCTTTCAATGAAAGTGATTCTCGTCAGTCTCTGCTTGGGGCTACTTCAATAGGACACAAACCATAGCGATAGAACTTGAACTACATTATTGTGCCAATGTTCAAAGAGCTAGCACAAACCGTTTTTGATTTAGAGTTCCTACTACATGTATCCATATAGGAGAAAACAGAGTGAAACCTAAACATGAAAACGGTTACTGCAAAGGAACTGTTTGGACCTAGAAGAACAAAATTTGGTGAGCCAAGTGGGATTGGTGTACTTTTCATTAAATGGAAGTATCATTAAGATTGGGTGAAAAAATGTTTGCTGAGATTTCAGGAAACTCGTAGTTTTTTGGAAGCTTGGCAACCCCTTACAATGAAAGTGATTCTCGTCAGTCTCTGCTTAGGCTACTTCAATAGGACACAAACCATGGTGATAGAACTTGGAACTACATTATTGTGCCAAGTTTCAAAGAGCTAGCACAAACCGTGTTTGATTTAGAGTTCCCAACTACATGTATCCATATTGGAGAAAACAGAGTGAAACCTAAACATGAAAACGGTTACTGCAAAGGAACGGTTTAACCTAGAAGAACGAAATTTGGTGAGCCAAGTGGGATTGGTGTACTGATCATTAAATGGGAGTATCATCAAGATTGGGTGAAAAAATGTTTGCTGAGATTTCAGGAAACTCGTAGTTTTTTGGAATCTTGGCAATGCCTTTCAATGAAAGTGATTCTCGTCAGTCTCTGCTTGGGGCTACTTCAATAGACACAAACCATAGCGATAGAACTTGGAACTACATTATTGTTGCCAAGTTTCAAACAGCTAGCACAAACCGTGTTTGATTTAGAGTTCCAACTACATGTATCCATATAGGAGAAAACAGAGTGAAACCTAAACATGAAAACGGTACTGCAAAGGAACGGTTTAACCTAGAAGAACGAAATTTGGTGAGCCAAGTGGGATTGTGTACTGATCATTACCTGCCAGTATCATCAAGATTGGGTGAAAAAATGTTTGCTGAGATTTCAGGAAACTCGTAGTTTTTTGGAAGCTTGGCAAAACTTTCATGAAAGTGATTCTCGTCAGTCTCTGCTGGGGCTACTTCAATGGACACAAACCATAGCGATAGAACTTGGACTACATTATGTGCCAAATGTTCAAAAGCTAGCACAAACCGTGTTTGATTTAGAGTTCCTACTACATGTATCCATATAGGAGAAAACAGAGTGAAACCTAAACATGAAACGGTTACTGCAAAGGAACGGTTTGACCTAGAGGAACAAAATTTGGTGAGCCAAGTGGGATTGGTGTACTTTTCATTAAATGGAAGTATCATCAAGATTGGGTGAAAAAATGTTTGCTGAGATTTCAGGAAACTCGTAGTTTTTTTGGAAGCTTGGCAACCCCTTTACAATGAAAGTGATTCTCATTCAGTCTCTGCTTGGGGTCTACTTCAATAGGACACAAACCATAGCGATAGAACTTGGAACTACATTATTGTGCCAAGTTTCAAAGAGCTAGCACACACCGTGTTTGATTTAGACTTCCAACTACATGTATCCATATTGGAGAAAACAGAGTGAAACCTAAACATGAAAACGGTTACTGCAAAGGAACGGTTTAACCTAGAAGAACGAAATTTGGTGAGCCAAGTGGGATTGGTGTACTGATCATTAAATGGAAGTATCACAAATTTGGGTGAAAAAATGTTTGCTGAGATTTCAGGAAACTCGTAGTTTTTTGGAAGCTTGGCAACCACTTTCAATGAAAGTTATTCTCGTTCAGTCTCTGCTTGCGGCTACTTCAATAGGACACAAACCATAGCGATAGAACTTGGAACTACATTATTGTGCCAAGTTTCAAGGAGCTAGCACAAACCGTGTTGATTTAGACTTCCAACTACATGTATCCATATTGGAGAAAACACAGTGAAACCTAAACATGAAAACGGTTACTGCAAAGGAACGGTTTGACCTAGAAGGTCGAAATTTGGTGAGCCACGTGGGATTGGTGTACTGAAAATTACCTGCAACTATCATCAAGGTTGGTGAAAAATGTTTCCTGGGATTTCAGGAAACTCGTAGTTTTTTGGAAGCTTGGCAACCCCTTTCAATGAAAGTGATTCTCTGTCAGTCTCTGCTTGGGGCTACTTCAATAGGACACAAGCCATAGCGATAGAACTTAGAACTACATTATTGTGCCAAGTTTCAAAGAGCTTAGCACAAACCGGGTTTGATTTAGAGTTCCAACTACATGTATCCATATTGGAGAAAACAGAGTGAAACCTAAACATGAAAACGGTTACTGCAAAGGAACGTTTTGACCTAGAAGAACGAAATTTGGTGAGCCAAGTGGGATTGGTGTACTGATCATTAAATGGAAGTATCATCAAGATTGGGTGAAAAAATGTTTGCTGAGATTTCAGAAATTCGTAGTTTCTTGGAAGCTTGGCATCCCCCTTTCAATGAAAGTGATTCTCGTCCAGTCTCTGCTTGGGGCTACTTCAATAGGACACAAACCATAGCGATAGAACTTGGAACTACATTATTGTGCCAAGTTTCAAAGCGCTAGCACAAACCGTGTTTGATTTAGAGTTCCAACTACATGTATCCATATAGGAGAAAACAGAGTGAAACCTAAACATGAAAAGGGTTACTGCAAAGGAACGGTTTGACATAGAAGAACGAAATTTGGTGAGCCAAGTGGGATTGGTGTACTGATCATTAAATGGAAGTATCATCAATATTGGGTGAAAAAAGTTTGCTGAGATTTCAGGAAACTCTTAGTTTTTTGGAAGCTTGGCAACCCCCTTTCAATGAAAGTGATTCTCGTCAGTCTCTGCTTGGGGCTACTTCAATAGGACACAAACCATAGCGATAGAACTTGAACTACATTATTGTGAAAAGTTCAAGGAGCTAGCACAAACCGTGTTTGATTAGACTTCCAAATACATGTATCCATATGGAGAAAACACAGTGAAACCTAAACATGAAAACGGTTACTGCAAAGGAACGGTTTGACCTAGAAGAACGAAATTTGGTGAGCCAAGTGGGGATTGGTGTACTGATCATTACCTGCCAGTATCGTCAAGATTGGGTGAAAAAATGTTTGCTGAGATTTCAGGAAACTCGTAGTTTTTTGGAAGCTTGGCAACCCCTTTCATGAACGTGATTCTCGTCAGTCTCTGCTTGGGGCTACTTCAATAGGACACAAACCATAGCGATAGAACTTGGAACTACATTATTGTGCCAATGTTCAAAGAGCTAGCACAAACCTTTTTTGATTTAGAGTTCCTACTACATGTATCCATATAGGAGAAAACAGAGTGAAACCTAAACATGAAACGGTTACTGCAAAGGAACGGTTTGACCTAGAAGAACCGAAATTTGGTGAGCCAAGTGGGATTGGTGTACTGATCATTAAATGGAAGTATCATCAAGATTGGGTGAAAAAATGTTTGCTGAGATTTCAGGAAACTCGTAGTTTTTTGGAAGCTTGGCAACCCCTTTCAATGAAATGATTCTCGTCAGTCTCTGCTTGGGCTACTTCAATAGGACACAAACCATAGCGATAGAACTTGGAACTACATTATTCTGCCAAGTTCAAAGAGCTAGCACAAACGTTTGATTTAGAGTTCCAACTACATGTATCCATATAGGGAAAACAGAGTGAAACCTAAACTGAAACGGTTACTGCAAAGGAACGGTTTAACCTAGAAGAACGAAATTTGGTGAGCCAAGTGGGATTGGTGTACTGACCATTAAATGGAAGTATCATCAAGATTGGGTGAAAAATTGTTTGCTGAGATTTCAGGAAACTCGTAGTTTTTTGGAAGCTTGGCAACCCCTTTCAATGAAAGTGATTCTCGGCAGTCTCTGCTTGGGGCTACTTCAATAGGACACAAACCATAGCGATAGAACTTGGAACTAACATTATTGTGCCAAGTTTCAAACAGCTAGCACAACCGTGTTTGATTTAGAGTTCCAAATACATGTATCCATATAGGAAGAAACAGAGTGAAACCTAAAACATGAAAACGGTTCCTGCAAAGGAACGGTTTGGACCTAGAAGAACGAAATTTGGTGAGCCAAGTGGGATTGGTGTACTGATCATTACCTGCCAGTATCATCAAGATTGGGTGAAAAAATGTTTGCTGAGATTTCAGGAAACTCGTAGTTTTTGGAAGCTTGGCAACCCCTTTCAATGAAAGTGATTCTCGTCAGTCTCTGCTTGGGGCTACTTCAATGGACACAAACCATAGCGATAGAACTTGGAACTACATTATTGTGCCAATGTTCAAAGCTAGCACAAACCGTGTTTGATTTAGAGTTCCTACTACATGTATCCATATAGGAGAAAACAGAGTGAAACCTAAACATGAAAACGTTACTGCAAAGGAACGGTTGACCTAGAGGAAACGAAATTTGGTGAGCCAAGTGGGATTGGTGTACTTTTCATTAAATGGAAGTATCATCAAGATGGGGTGAAAAAATGTTTTGCTGAGATTTCAGGAAACTCGTAGTTTTTTGGAAGCTTGGCAACCCCTTACAATGAAAGTGATTCTCATCAGTCTCTGCTTGGGGCTCTTCAATAGGACACAAATCATAGCGATAGAACTTGGAACTACATTATTGTGCCAAGTTTCAAAGAGCTAGCACACACCGTGTTTGATTTAAACTTCCAACTACATGTATCCATATTGGAGAAAACAGAGTGAAACCTAAACATGAAACGGTTACTGCAAAGGAACGGTTTAACCTAGAAGAACGAAATTTGGTGAGCCAAGTGGGATGGTGTACTGATCATTAAATGGAAGTATCATCAAGATTGGGTGAAAAAATGTTTGCTGAGATTTCAGGAAACTCGTAGTTTTTTGGAAGCTTGGCAACCACTTTCAATGAAAGTTGATTCTCGTCAGTCTCTGCTTGCGGCTACTTCAATAGGACACAAACCATAGCGATAGAACTTGGAACTACCTTATGTGCAATTTCAAGGAGCTAGCACAACCCGTGTTTGATTTAGACTTCCAACTACATGTATCCATATTGGAGAAAACACAGTGAAAACCTAAACATGAAAACGGTTACTGCAAAGGAACGGTTTGACCTAGAAGAACGAAATTTGGTGAGCCCAAGTGGGATTGGTGTACTGATCATTACCTGCAAGTATCACCAAATTGGGTGAAAAAATGTTTGCTGAGATTTCAAGAAACTCGTAGTTTTTTGGAAGCTTGGCAACCCCTTTCAATGAAAGTGATTCTCGTCAGTCTCTGCTTGGGGCTACTTCAAATAGGACACAAACCATAGCGATAGAACTTGGAACTACATTATTGTGCCAATGTTCAAAGAGCTAGCACAAACCGTTTTTGATTTAGAGTTCCTACTACATGTATCCATATAGGAGAAAACAGAGTGAAACCTAAAACAGAAAACCGGTTACTGCAAAGGAACTGTTTGACCTAGAAGAACAAAATTTGGTGAGCCAAGTGGGATTGGTGTACTTTTCATTAAATGAAGTATCATTAAGATTGGGTGAAAAAATGTTTGCTGAGATTTCAGGAAACTCGTAGTTTTTTGGAAGCTTGGCAACCCTTACAATGAAAGTGATTCTCGTCAGTCTCTGCTTAGGGCTACTTCAATAGGACACAAACCATGGTGATAGAACTTGGAACTACATTATTGTGCCAAGTTTCAAAGAGCTAGCACAAACCGTGTTTGATTTAGAGTTCCAACTACATGTATCCATATTGGAGAAAACAGAGTGAAACCTAAACATGAAAACGGTTACTGCAAAGGAACGGTTTAACCTAGAAGAACGAAATTTGGTGAGCCAAGTGGGATTGGTGTACTGATCATTAAATGGGAGTATCATCAAGATTGGGTGAAAAAATGTTGCTGAGATTTCAGGAAACTTCGTAGTTTTTTGGAATCTTGGCAATGCCTTTCAATGAAAGTGATTCTCGTCAGTCTCTGCTTGGGGCTACTTCAATAGGACACAAACCATAGCGATAGAACTTGGAACTACATTATTGTGCCAAGTTTCAAAACAGCTAGCACAAACCGTGTTTGATTTAGAGTTCCAACTACATGTATCCATAAGGAGAAAACAGAGTGAACCTAAACATGAAAACGGTTACTGCAAAGGAACGGTTTAACCTAGAAGAAACGAAATTTGGTGAGCCAAGTGGGATTGGTGTACTGATCATTACCTGCCAGTATCATCAAGATTGGGTGAAAAAAATGTTTGCTGAGATTTCAGGAAACTCGTAGTTTTTTGGAAGCTTGGCAAAACCTTTCATTGAAAGTGATTCTCGTCAGTCTCTGCTTGGGGCTACTTCAATGGACACAAACCATAGCGATAGAACTTGGAACTACATTATTGTGCCAATGTTCAAAAGCTAGCACAAACCGTGTTTGATTTAGAGTTCCTACTACATGTATCCATATAGGAGAAAACAGAGTGAAACCTAAACATGAAAACGGTTACTGCAAAGGAACGGTTTGACCTAGAGGAACAAAATTTGGTGAGCCAAGTGGGATTGGTGTACTTTTCATTAAATGGAAGTATCATCAAGATTGGGTGAAAAAATGTTTGCTGAGATTTCAGGAAACTCGTAGTTTTTTGGAAGCTTGGCAACCCCTTACAATGAAAGTGATTCTCATCAGGTCTCTGCTTGGGGCTACTTCAATAGGACACAAACCATAGCGATAGACTTGGAACTACATTATTGTGCCAAGTTTCAAAGAGCTAGCACACACCGTGTTTGATTTAGACTTCCAACTACATGTATCCATATTGGAGAAAACAGAGTGAAACCTAAACATGAAAACGGTTACTGCAAAGGAACGGTTTAACCTAGAAGAACGAAATTTGGTGAGCCAAGTGGGATTGGTGTACTGATCATTAAATGGAAGTATCATCAAGATTGGGTGAAAAAATGTTTGCTGAGATTTCAGGAAACTCGTAGTTTTTTGGAAGCTTGGCAACCACTTCAATGAAAGTGATTCTCGTCAGTCTCTGCTTGCGGCTACTTCAATAGGACACAAACCATAGCGATAGAACTTGGAACTACATTATTGTGCCAAGTTTCAAGGAGCTAGCACAAACCGTGTTTGATTTAGACTTCCAACTACATGTATCCATATTGGAGAAAACACAGTGAAACCTAAACATGAAAACGGTTACTGCAAAGGAACGGTTTGACCTAGAAGGTCGAAATTTGGTGAGCCACGTGGGATTGGTGTACTGAAATTACCTGCAACTATCATCAAGGTTGGGTGAAAAAATGTTTGCTGGGATTTCAGGAAACTCGTAGTTTTTTGGAAGCTTGGCAACCCCTTTCAATGAAAGTGATTCTCATCAGTCTCTGCTTGGGGCTACGTCAATAGGACACAAGCCATAGCGATAGAACTTGGAACTACATTATTGTGCCAAGTTTCAAAGAGCTAGCACAAACCGTGTTTGATTTAGAGTTCCAACTACATGTATCCATATTGGAGAATACAGAGTGAAACCTAAACATGAAAACGGTTACTGCAAAGGAACGGTTTGACCTAGAAGAACGAAATTTGGTGAGCAAAGTGGGATTGGTGTACTGATCATTAAATGGAAGTATCATCAAGATTGGGTGAAAAAATGTTTGCTGAGATTTCAGGAAATTCGTAGTTTCTTGGAAGCTTGGCAACCCCTTTCAATGAAAGTGATTCTCGTCAGTCTCTGCTTTGGGCTACTTCAATAGGACACAAACCATAGCGATAGAACTTGGAACTACATTATTGTCCAAGTTTCAAACAACTAGCAAAAAACCGTGTTTGATTTTAGAGTTCCAACAACATGTATCCATATAGGAGAAAACAGAGTGAAAACCTAAACATGAAAACGGTTACTGCAAAGGAACGGTTTGACCTAGAAGAAACGAAATTTGGTGAGCCATGTGGGATTGGTGTACTGATAATTACCTGCAAGTATCATCAAGATTGGGTTAAAAAAATGTTTGCTGGGATTCCAGGAAACTCGTAGTTTTTTGGAAGCTTGGCAACCCCTTTCAATGAAAGTGATTCTCGTCAGTCTCTGCTTGGGGCTACTTCAATGGACACAAACCATAGCGATAGAACTTGGAACTACATTATTGTGCCAAGTTTCAAGGAGCTAGCACAAACCGTGTTTGATTTAGAGTTCCAACTACATGTATCCATATTGGAGAAAACACAGTGAAACCTAAACATGAAAACGGTTACTGCAAAGGAACGGTTTGACCTAGAAGAACGAAATTTGGTGAGCCAAGTGGGATTGGTGTACTGATCATTACCTGCAAGTATCATCAAGTTTGGGTGAAAAATTTTGCTGAGATTTCAGGAAACTCGTAGTTTTTGGAAGCTTGGCAACCCCTTTCAATGAAAGTGATTCTCGTCAGTCTCTGCTTTGGGCTACTTCAATAGGACACAAACCATAGCGATAGAACTTGGATCTACATTATTGTGCCACTGTTCAAAGAGCTAGCACAAACCGTGTTTGATTTAGAGTTCCTACTACATGTATCCATATAGGAGAAAACAGAGTGAAACCTAAACATGAAAACGGTTACTGCAAAGGAACTGTTTGACCTAGAAGAACAAAATTTGGTGAGCCAAGTGGGATTGGTGTACTTTTTCATTAAATGGAAGTATCATTAAGATTGGGTGAAAAAATGTTTGCTGAGATTTCAGGAAACTCGAAGTTTTTTGGAAGCTTGGCAACCCCTTACAATGAAAGTGATTCTCGTCAGTCTCTGCTTGGGCTACTTCAATAGGACACAAACCATGGCGATAGAACTTGGAACTACATTATTGTGCCAAGTTTCAAACAGCTAGCACAAACAGTGTTTGATTTAGAGTTCCAACCACATGTATCCATATAGGAAGAAAACAGACTGAAACCTAAACATGAAAACGGTTACTGCAAAGGAACGGTTTAACCTAGAAGAACGAAATTTGGTGAGCCAAGTGGGGATTGGTGTACTGATCATTAAATGGAAGTATCATCAAGATTGGGTGAAAAAATGTTTTGCTGAAATTTCAGGAAACTCGCAGTTTTTTGAAGCTTGGCAACCCATTTCAATGAAAGTGATTCTCGGCAGTCTCTGCTTGGGGCTACTTCAATAGGACACAAACCATAGCGATAGAACTTGGAACTACATTATTGTGCCAATGTTCAAAGAGCTAGCACACACCGTGTTTGATTTAGACTTCCAACTACATGTATCCATATAGGAGAAAACAGAGTGAAACCTAAACATGAAAACGGTTACTGCAAGGAACGTTTAACCTAGAAGAAACGAAATTTGGTGAGCCAAGTGGGATTGGTGTACTGATCATTAAATGGAAGTATCATCAAGATTGGGTGAAAAATGTTGTTGAGATTTCAGGAAACTCGTAGTTTTTTGGAAGCTTGGCAACCCCTTTCAATGAAAGTGATTCTCGTCAGTCTCTGCTTGCGGCTACTTCAATAGGACACAAACCATAGCGATAGAACTTGGAACTACATTATTGTGCCAAGTTTCAAGGAGCTAGCACAAACCGGGTTTGATTTAGACTTCCAACTACATGTATCCATATTGGAGAAAACACAGTGAAACCTAAACATGAAAACGGTTACTGCAAACGAACGGTTTTGACCTAGAAGAACGAAATTTGGTGAGCCAAGTGGGATTGGTGTACTGATCATTAAATGGAAGTATCACCAAGATTGGGTGAAAAAATGTTTGCTGAGATTTCAGGAAACTCGTAGTTTTTTGGAAGCTTGGCAACCCCTTTCAATGAAAGTGATTCTCGTCAGTCTCTGCTTGGGGCTACTTCAATAGGACACAAACCATAGCGATAGAACTTGGAACTACATTATTGTGCCAATGTTCAAAGAGCTAGCACAAACCTTTTTTGGTTAGAGTTCCTACTACATGTATCCATATAGGAGAAAACAGAGTGAAACCTAAACATGAAAACGGTTACTGCAAAGGAACTGTTTGACCTAGAAGAACAAAATTTGGTGAGCCAAGTGGGATTGGTGTACTTTTCATTAAATGGAGTATCATTAAGATTGGGTGAAAAAATGTTTGCTGAGATTTCAGGAAACTCGTAGGTTTTTTGGAAGCTTGGCAACCCCTTACAATGAAAGTGATCTCGTCAGTCTCTGCTTGGGGCTACTTCAATAGGACACAAACCATAGCGATAGAACTTGGAACTACATTATTGTGCCAAGTTTCATGAGCTAGCACAAACCGTGTTTGATTTAGAGTTCCAACTACATGTATCCATATGGAGAAAACAGAGTGAAACCTAAACATGAAAACGGTTACTGCAAAGGAACGGTTTAACCTAGAAGAACGAAATTTGGTGAGCCAAGTGGGATTGGTGTACTGATCATTAAATGGGAGTATCATCAAGATTGGGTGAAAAAATGTTTGCTGAGATTTCAGGAAACTCGTAGTTTTTGGAATCTTGGCAATGCCTTTCAATGAAAGTGATTCTCGTCAGTCTCTGCTTGGGGCTACTTCAATAGGACACAAACCATAGCGATAGAACTTGGAACTACATTATTGTGCCAAGTTTCAAACAGCTAGCACAAACCGTGTTTGATTTAGAGTTCCAAATACATGTATCCATATAGGAGAAAACAGAGTGAAACCTAAACATGAAAACGGTTACTGCAAAGGAACGGTTTGACCTAGAAGACCGAATTGGTGAGCCACGTGGGATTGGTGTACTGAAAATTACCTGCAACTATCATCAAGGTTGGGTGAAAAAATGTTTGCTGGGATTTCAGGAAACTCGTAGTTTTTTGGAAGCTTGGCAACCCCTTTCAATGAAAGTGATTCTCATCAGTCTCTGCTTGGGGCTACGTCAATAGGACACAAGCCATAGCGATAGAACTTGGAACTACATTATTGTGCCAAGGTTTCAAAGAGCTAGCACAAACCGTGTTTGATTTAGAGTTCCAACTACATGTATCCATATAGGAGAAAAGAGAGTGAAACCTAAACATGAAAACGGTTACTGCAAAGGAACGGTTGACCTAGAAGAACGAAATTTGGTGAGCCACGTGGGAATGGTGTACTGAAAATTACCTGCAACTATCATCAAGGTTGGGTGAAAAAATGTTTGCTGGGATTTCAGAAACTCGTAGTTTTTTGGAAGCTTGGCAACCCCTTTCAATGAAAGTGATTCTCGTCAGTCTCTGCTTGGGGCTACTTCAATAGGACACAAGCCATAGCGATAGAACTTGGAACTACATTATTGTGCCAAGTTTCAAAGAGCTAGCACAAACCGTGTTTGATTTAGAGTTCCAACTACATGTATCCATATTGGAGAAAACAGAGTGAAACCTAAACATGAAAACGGTTACTGCAAAGGAACGTTTTGACCTAGAAGAACGAAATTTGGTGAGCCAAGTGGGATTGGTGTACTGATCATTAAATGGAAGTATCATCAAGATTGGGTGAAAAAATGTTTGCTGAGATTTCAGGAAATTCGTAGTTTCTTGGAAAGCTTGGCAACCCCTTTCAATGAAAGTGATTCTCGTCAGTCTCTGCTTGGGGCTACTTCAATAGGACACAAACCATAGCGATAGAACTTGGAACTACATTATTGTGCCAAGTTTCAAAGCGCTAGCACAAACCGTGTTTGATTTAGAGTTCCAACTACATGTATCCATATAGGAGAAAACAGAGTGAAACCTAAACATGAAAAGGGTTACTGCAAAGGAACGGTTTGACCTAGAAGAACGAAATTTGGTGAGCCAAGTGGGATTGGTGTACTGATCATTAAATGGAAGTATCATCAATATTGGGTGAAAAATGTTTGCTGAGATTTCAGGAAACTCGTAGTTTTTTGGAAGCTTGGCAACCCCTTTCAATGAAAGTGATTCTCGTCAGTCTCTGCTTGGGCTACTTCAATAGGACACAAACCATAGCGATAGAACTTGGAACTACATTATTGTGAAAAGTTTCAAGGAGCTAGCACAAACCGTGTTTGATTTAGACTTCCAAATACATGTATCCATATTGGAGAAAACACAGTGAAACCTAAACATGGAAACGGTTACTGCAAAGGAACGGTTTGACCTAGAAGAACGGAATTTGGTGAGCCAAGTGGGATTGGTGTACTGATCATTTACCTGCCAGTATCATCAAGATTGGGTGAAAAAATGTTTGCTGAGATTTCAGGAAACTCGTAGTTTTTTGGAAGCTTGGCAACCCCTTTCAATGAACGTGATTCTCGTCAGTCTCTGCTTGGGCTACTTCAATAGGACACAAACCATAGCGATAGAACTTGGAACTACATTATTGTGCCAATGTTCAAAGAGCTAGCACAAACCTTTTTTGATTTAGAGTTCCTACTACATTATCCATATAGGAGAAACAGAGTGAAACCTAAACATGAAAACGGTTACTGCAAAGGAACGGTTTGACCTAGAAGAACGAAATTTGGTGAGCCAAGTGGGATTGGTGTACTGGATCATTAAATGGAAGTATCATCAAAGATTGGGTGAAAAAATGTTTGCTGAGATTTCAGGAAACTCGTAGTTTTTGGAAGCTTGGCAACCCCTTTCAATGAAAGTGATTCTCGTCAGTCTCTGCTTGGGCTACTTCAATAGGACACAAACCATAGCGATAGAACTTGGAACTACATTATTCTGCCAAGTTTCAAAGAGCTAGCACAAACCGTGTTTGATTTAGAGTTCCAACTACATGTATCCATATAGGAGAAAACAGAGTGAAACCTAACATGAAAACGGTTACTGCAAAGGAACGGTTAACCTAGAAGAACGAAATTTGGTGAGCCAAGTGGGATTGGTGTACTGATCATTAAATGGAAGTATCATCAAGATTGGGTGAAAAAATGTTTGCTGAGATTTCAGGAAACTCGTAGTTTTTTGGAAGCTTGGCAACCCCTTTCAATGAAAGTGATTCTCGGCAGTCTCTGCTTGGGGCTACTTCAATAGGACACAAACCATAGCGATAGAACTTGGAACTACATTATTGTGCCAAGTTTCAAACAGCTAGCACAAACCGTGTTTGATTTAGAGTTCCAACTACATGTATCCCAATAGGAGAAAACAGAGTGAAACCTAAACATGAAAACGGTTACTGCAAAGGAACGGTTTGACCTAGAAGACCGAAATTTGGTGAGCCACGTGGGATTGGTGTACTGAAAATTACCTGCAACTATCATCAAGGTTGGGTGAAAAAATGTTTGCTGGGATTTCAGGAAAACTTGTAGTTTTTTTGGAAGCTTGGCAACCCCTTTCAAATGAAAGTGATTCTCGTCAGTCTCTGCTTGGGG
>NW_027551899.1:0-65566 GCF_045843805.1 Urocitellus parryii | reverse complement strand
TTTCCTGAAATCTCAGCAAACATTCTTTCACCCAATCTTGATGATATTTGCAGGTAATGATCAGTACACCAATCCCACTTGGCTCACCAAATTTCGTTCTTCTAGGTTAAACCGTTCCTTTGCAGTAACCGTTTTCATGTTTAGGTTTCACTCTGTTTTCTCCTATATGGATACATGTAGTTGGAACTCTAAATCAAACACGGTTTGTGCTAGCTCTTTGAAACTTGGCACAATAAAGTAGTTCAAAGTTCTATCGCTATGGTTTGTGTCCTATTGCAGTACCCCAAGCAGAGACTGACGAGAATCACTTTCATTGAAAGGGGTTGCCAAGCTTCCAAAAAACTACGAGTTTCCTGAAACCTCAGCAAACATTTTTTCACCCTATTTTGATGATACTTGCAGGTAATGATCAGTACACCAATCCCACTTTGCTCTCAAAATTTCGTTCTTCTAGGTTAAACCGGTCCTTTGCAGTAACCGTTTTCATGTTTAGGTTTCACTCTGTTTTCTCCTATATGGATACATGTCGTTGGAACTCTAAATCAAACACGGTTTGTGCTAGCTCTTTGAACCTTGGCACAATAATGTAGTTCCAAGTTCTATCGCTTGGTTTGTGTCCCATTGAAGTAGCCCCAAGCCGAGACTGACGAGAATCACTTTCATTGAAAGGGGTTGCCAAGCTTCCAAAATCTACGAGTTTCCTGAAATCTCAGCAAACATTTTTTCACCCAATCTTGATGATATTTGCAGGTAATGATCAGTACACCAATCCCACTTGGCTCACCAAATTTCGTTCTTCTAGGTTAAACCGTTCCTTTACAGTAACCGCTTTCATGTTTAGGTTTCACTGTGTTTTCTCCTATATGGATACATGTAGTTGGAACTCTAAATCAAACACGGTTTGTGCTAGCTCTTTGAAACTTGGCACAATAATGTAGTTCAAAGTTCTATGGCTATGGTTTGTGTCCTATTGAAGTAGCCCCAAGCAGACACTGACGAGAATCACTTTCATTGAAAGGGGTTGCCAAGCTTCCAAAATCTACGAGTTTCCTGAAATCTCAGCAAACATTTTTTTACCCAATCTTGATGATACTGGCAGGTAATAATCTGTACACCAATCCCACTTGGCTCACCAAATTTCATTCTTCTAGGTTAAACCGTTCCTTTGCTGTAACCGTTTTCATGTTTAGGTTTTCACTCTGTTTTCTCCTATATGGATACATGTAGTTGGAACTTTAAATGAAACACGGTTTCTGCTAGCTCTTTGAAACTTGGCACAATAATGTAGTTCCAAGTTCTATCGCTATGGTTTGTGTCCTATTGAAGTAGCCCCAAGCAGAGACTGACGAGAATCACTTTCATTGAAAGGGGTTGCCAAGCTTCCAAAAAACTACGAGTTTCCTGAAATCTCAGCAAACATTTTTTCACCCAATCTTCATGATATTAGCAGGTAATGATCAGTACACCAATCCCACTTGGCTCACCAAATTTCGTTCTTCCAGGGTAAACCGTTCCTTTGCAGTAACCGTTTTCATGTTTAGGTTTCACACTGTTTTCTCTTATATGGATACATGTATTTGGAACTCTAAATCAAACACGGTTTGTGCTAGCTCTTTGAAATTTGGCACAATAATGTAGTTCCAAGTTCCATCGCTATGGTTTGTGTACTATTGAAGTAGCCCCAAGCAGAGACTGACGAGAATCACTTTCATTGAAAGGGGTTGCCAAGCTTAGAAAAAACTACGATTTCCTGAAATCTCAGAAAACATTTTTTCACCCAATCTTGATGATACTTGCAGGTAATGATCAGGACACCAATCCCACTTGGCTCACCAAATTTCGTTCTTCTAGGGTAAACTGTTCCTTTGCAGTAACCGTTTTTCATGTTTAGGTTTCACTCTGTTTTCTCCTATATGGATACATGTAGTTGGAACTCTAAATCAAACACGGTTTGTGCTAGCTCTTTGAAACTTGGCACAATAATGTAGTTCCAAGTTCTATCGCTTGGTTTGTGTCCTATTGAAGTAGCCCCAAACCGAGAATGAGGAGAATCACTTTCATTGAAATGGGTTGCCAAGCTCCCAAAATCTACGAGTTTCCTGAAATCTCAGCAAACATTCTTTCACCCAATCTTGATGATATTTGCAGGTAATGATCAGTACCCCAATCACACTTGGCTCACCAAATTTCGTTCTTCTAGGTTAAACCGTTCCTTTGCAGTAACCGTTTTCATGTTTAGGTTTCACTCTGTTTTCTCCTATATGGATACATGTAGTTGGAACTCTAAATCAAACACGGTTTGTGCTAGCTCTTTGAAACTTGGCACAATAAAGTAGTTCAAAGTTCTATCGCTATGGTTTGTGTCCTATTGCAGTACCCCAAGCAGAGACTGACGAGAATCACTTTCATTGAAAGGGGTTGCCAAGCTTAGAAAAAACTACGATTTCCTGAAATCTCAGCAAATATTTTTCACCCAATCTTGATGATACTTGCAGGTAATGATCAGGACACAAATCCCACTTGGCTCACCAAATTTCGTTCTTCTAGGGTAAACTGTTCCTTTGCAGTAACCGTTTTCATGTTTAGGTTTCACTCTGTTTTCTCCTATATGTATACATGTAGTTGCAACTGTAAATCAAACACGGTTTGTGCTAACTCTTTGAAACTTGGCACAATAATGTAGTTCCAAGTTCTATCGCTATGGTTTGAGACCTATTGAAGTAGCCCCAAGCAGAGACTGACGAGAATCACTTTCATTGAAAGGGGTTGCCAAGCTTCCAAAAAACTACGATTTCCTGAAATCTGAGCAAACATTTTTTTCAACCAATCTTGATGATACTTGCAGGTAGCAGGTAATGATCAGGACACCAATCCCACTTGGGTCAACATATTTCGTTCTTCTAGGTTAAACCGTTCCTTTGCAGTAACCGTTTTCATGTTTAGGTTTCACTCTGTTTTCTCCTATATGGATACATGTAGTTGGAACTCTAAATCAAACACGATTTCTGCTAGCTCTTTGAAACTTTGGCACAATAATGTAGTTCCAAGTTCTATCGCTATGGTTTGTGTCCTATTGAAGTAGCCCCAAGCAGAGACTGAAGAGAATCACTTTCATTGAAAGGGGTTGCCAAGCTTCCAAAAAAACTACGAGTTTCCCTGGAATCTGAGCAAATATTTTTTTCACCCAATCTTGATGATACTTGCAGGTAATGATCAGTACACCATTCCCACTTGGCTCACCAAATTTCGTTCTTCTAGGTTTAACCGTTCATTTGCAGTAACCGTTTCATGTTTAGGTTTCACTCTGTTTTCTCCTGTATGGATACATGTAGTTGGAACTCTAAATCAACACGGTTGTGCTAGCTCTTTGAACCTTGGCACAATAATGTAGTTCCAAGTTCTATCGCTTGGTTGTGTCCTATTGAAGTAGCCCCAAGCCGAGACTGACGAGAATCACTTTCATTGAAAGGGGTTGCCAAGCTTCCAAAATCTACGAGTTTCCTGAAATCTCAGCAAACATTTTTTCACCCAATCTTGATGATATTTGCAGGTAATGATCAGTACACCAATCCCACTTGGCTCACCAAATTTCGTTCTTCTAGGTTAAACCGTTCCTTTGCAGTAACCGTTTTCATGTTTAGGTTTCACTCTGTTTTCTCCTATATGGATACATGTAGTTGGAACTTTAAATGAAACACGGTTTCTGCTAGCTCTTTGAAACTTGGCACAATAATGTAGTTCCAAGTTCTATCGCTATGGTTTGTGTCCTATTGAAGTAGCCCCAAGCAGAGACTGACGAGAATCACTTTCATTGAAAGGGGTTGCCAAGCTTCCAAAAAACTACGAGTTTCCTGAAACCTCAGCAAACATTTTTTCACCCAATCTTGATGATATTAGCAGGTAATGATCAGTACACCAATCCCACTTGGCTCACCAAATTTCGTTCTTCCAGGGTAAACCGTTCCTTTGCAGTAACCGTTTTCATGTTTAGGTTTCACACTGTTTTCTCTTATATGGATACATGTATTTGGAACTCTAAATCAAACACGGTTTGTGCTAGCTCTTTGAAATTTGGCACAATAATGTAGTTCCAAGTTCTATCGCTATGGTTTGTGTACTATTGAAGTAAGCCCCAAGCAGAGACTGACGAGAATCACTTTCATTGAAAGGGGTTGCCAAGCTTAGAAAAAACTACGATTTCCTGAAATCTCAGAAAACCTTTTTTCACCCAATCTTGATGATACTTGCAGGTAATGATCAGGACACCAATCCACTTGGCTCACCAAATTTCTTTCTTCTAGGGTAAACTGTTCCTTTGCAGTAACCGTTTTCATGTTTAGGTTTCACTCTGCTTTCTCCTATATGGATACATGTAGTTGGAACTCTAAATCAAACACGGTTTGTGCTAGCTCTTTGAAACTTGGCACAATAATGTAGTTCCAAGTTCTATCCCCTATGGTTTGTGTCCTATTGAAGTAGCCCCAAGAAGAGACTGACGAGAATCACTTTCATTGAAAGGGGTTGCCAAGCTTCCCAAAACTACGAGTTTCCTGTATTATCAGTAAACATTTTTTCACCCAATCTTGATGATATTTGCAGGTAATGATCACCACACCAATCCCACTTGGCTCACCAAATTTCGTTCTTCTAGGTTAAACCGTTCCTTTGCAGTAACCGTTTTCATGTTTAGGTTTCACTCTGTTTTCTCCTATATGGATACATGTAGTTGGAACTCTAAATCAAACACGGTTTGTGCTAGCTCTTTGAAACTTGGCACAATAATGTAGTTCCAAGTTCTATCGCTATGGTTTGTGTCCTATTGAAGTACCCCAAGCAGAGACTGACGAGAATCACTTTAATTGAAAGGTGTTGCCAAGCTTCCAAAATCTACGAGATTCCTGAAATCTCAGCAAACATTTTTTCACTCAATCTTGATGATACTTGCAGGTAATGATCAGGACACCAATCCCTCTTGGCTCACCAAATTTCGTTCTTCTAGGTTAAACCGTTCCTTTGCAGTAACCGTTTTCATGTTTAGGTTTCACTCTGTTTTCTCCTATATGGATAAATGTAGTTGGAACTCTAAATCAAACACGATTTCTGCTAGCTCTTTGAAACTTGCACAATAATGTAGTTCCAAGTTCTATCGCTATGGTTTGTGTCCAATTGAAGTAGCCCCAAGCAGTGATTGAAGAGAATCACTTTCATTGAAAGGGGTTGCCAAGCTTCCAAAAAACTACGAGTTTCCTGAAATCTCAGCAAACATTTTTTCACCCAATCTTGATGATACTTGCAGGTAATGATCAGTACACCAATCCCACTTGGCTCACCAAATTTCGTTCTTCTAGGTTAAACCGTTCCTTTGCAGTAACCGTTTTCATGTTTAGTTTTCACTCTGTTTTCTCCTATATGGATACATGTAGTTGGAACTCTAAATCAAACACGATTTCTGCTAGCTCTTTGAAACTTGGCACAATAATGTAGTTCCAAGTTCTATCGCTATGGTTTGTGTCCTATTTGAAGTAGCCCCAAGCAGAGACTGACGAGAATCACTTTCATTGAAAGGGGTTGCCAAGCTTCCAAAAAACTACGAGTTTCCTGAAATCTCAGCAAACATTTTTTCACCCAATCTTGATGATACTTGCAGGTAATGATCAGTACACCAGTCCCACGTGGCTCACCAAATTTTGTTCTTATAATTTAAACGTTTCTTTGCAGGAACCGTTTTCATCTTTAGGTTTCACTCTGTTTTCTCTATAGGGATACATGTATTTGGAACTCTAAATCAAACACGGTTTGTGCTAGCTCTTGAAACTTGGCACAATAAATGTAGTTCCAAGTTCTATCTCTATGGTTTGTGTCCTATTGAAGTAGCCCCAAGCAGAGACTGACCAGAATCACTTTCATTGAAAGGGGTTGCCAAGCTTCCAAAAAACTACGAGTTTCCTGAAATCTCAGCAATATTTTTTTACCCAATTTTGATGATACTTGTAGGTAATGATCAGCACACCAATCCCACTTTGCTCTCAAATTTCGTTCTTCTAGGTTAAACCGTTCCTTTGCAGTAACCGTTTTCATGTTTAGGTTTCACTCTGTTTTCTCCTATATGGATACATGTAGTTGGAACTCTAAATCAAACACGGTTGTGCTAGCTCTTTGAAACTTGGCACAATAATGTAGTTCCAAGTTCTATCGCTTGGTTTGTGTCCTATTGAAGTAGCCCCAAGCCGAGACTGACGAGAATCACTTTCATTGAAGGGGTTGCCAAGCTTCCAAAATCTACGAGTTTCCTGAAATCTCAGCAAACATTTTTTCACCCAATCTTGATGATATTTGCAGGTAATGATCAGTACACAATCCCACTTGGCTCACCAAATTTCGTTCTTCTAGGTTAAACCGTTCCTTTGCAGTAACCGTTTTCATGTTTAGGTTTCACTCTGTTTTCTCCTATATGGATACATGTAGTTGGAACTCTAAATCAAACACGATTTCTGCTAGCTCTTTGAAACTTGGCACAATAATGTAGTTCCAAGTTCTATCGCTATGGTTTGTGTCCAATTGAAGTAGCCCCAAGCAGTGATTGAAGAGAATCACTTTCAATGAAAGGGGTTGCCAAGCTTCCAAAAAACTACGAGTTTCCTGAAATCTCAGCAAACATTTTTTCACCCAATCTTGATGATACTTGCAGGTAATGATCAGTACACCAATCCCACTTGGCTCACCAAATTTCGTTCTTCTAGGTTAATCCGTTCCTTTGCAGTAACCGTTTTCATGTTTAGGTTTCACTCTGTTTTCTCCTATATGGATACATGTAGTTGGAACTCTAAATCAAACACGTTTGGGCTAGCTCTTGAAACTTGGCACAATAATGTAGTTCCAAGTTCTATCGCTATGGTTTGTGTCCTATTGATGTAGCCCCAAGCAGAGACTGACGAGAATCACTTTCATTGAAAGGGGTTGCCAAGCTTCCAAAAAACTACGAGTTTCCTGAAATCTCAGCAAACATTTTTTCACCCAATCTTGATGATACTTGCAGGTAATGATCAGTACACCAGTCCCACGTGGCTCACCAAATTTTGTTCTTATAATTTAAACCGTTTCTTTGCAGGAACCGTTTTCATCTTTAGGTTTTCACTCTGTTTTCTCCTATAGGGATACATGTATTTGGAACTCTAAATCAAACACGGTTTGTGCTAGCTCTTTGAAACTTGGCACAATAATGTAGTTCCAAGTTCTATCGCTATGGTTTGTGTCCTATTGAAGTAGCCCCAAGCAGAGACTGACCAGAATCACTTTCATTTGAAAGGGGTTGCAAGCTTCCAAAAAACTACGAGTTTCCTGAAATCTCAGCAAACATTTTTTTACCCAATTTTGATGATACTTCCAGGTAATGATCAGCACACCAATCCCACTTTGCTCTCCCAAATTTCGTTCTTCTAGGTTAAACCGTTCCTTTGCAGTAACCGTTTTCATGTTTAGGTTTCACTCTGTTTTCTCCTATATGGATACATGTAGTTGGAACTCTAAATCAAACACGGTTTGTGCTAGCTCTTTGAAACTTGGCACAATAATGTAGTTCCAAGTTCTATCGCTTGGTTCTGTCCTATTGAAGTAGCCCCAAGCCGAGACTGACGAGAATCACTTTCATTGAAAGGGGTTGCCAAGCTTCCAAAATCTACGAGTTTCCTGAAATCTCAGCAAACATTTTTTTCACCCAATCTTGATGATATTTGCAGGTAATGATCAGTACACCAATCCCACTTGGCTCACCAAATTTCGTTCTTCTAGGTTAAACCGTTCCTTTGCAGTAACCGTTTTCATGTTTAGGTTTCACTCTGTTTTCTCCTATATGGATACATGTAGTTGGAACTCTAAATCAACACGGTTTGTGCTAGCTCTTTGAAAATTGGCACAATAAAGTAGTTCAAAGTTCTATCGCTATGGTTTGTGTCCTATTGCAGTACCCCAAGCAGAGACTGACGAGAATCACTTTCATTGAAAGGGGTTTCCAAGCTTCCAAAAAACTACGAGTTTCCTGAAATCTCAGCAACATTTTTTCACCCTATTTTGATGATACTTGCAGGTAATGATCAGTACACAATCCCACTTTGCTCTCAAAATTTCGTTCTTCTAGTTAAACCGGTCCTTTGCAGTAACCGTTTTTCATGTTTAGGTTTCACTCTGTTTTCTCCTATATGGATACATGTAGTTGGAACTCTAAATCAAACACGGTTGGTGCTAGCTCTTTGAACCTTGGCACAATAATGTAGTTCCAAGTTCTATCGCTTGGTTTGTGTCCCATTGAAGTAGCCCCAAGCCGAGACTGACGAGAATCACTTTCATTGAAAGGGGTTGCCAAGCTTCCAAAATCTACGAGTTTCCTGAAATCTCAGCAAACATTTTTTCACCCAATCTTGATGATATTTGCAGGTAATGATCAGTACACCAATCCCACTTGGCTCACCAAATTTCGTTCTTCTAGGTTAAACCGTTCCTTTACAGTAACCGCTTTCATGTTTAGGTTTCACTCTGTTTTCTCCTATATGGATACATGTAGTTGGAACTCTAAATCAAACACGGTTTGTGGCTAGCTCTTTGAAACTTGGCACAATAATGTAGTTCAAAGTTCTATGGCTATGGTTTGTGTCCTATTGAAGTAGCCCCAAGCAGACACTGACGAGAATCACTTTCATTGAAAGGGTTGCCAAGCTTCCAAAATCTACGAGTTTCCTGAAATCTCAGCAAACATTTTTTTACCCAATCTTGATGATACTGGCAGGTAATAATCTGTACACCAATCCCACTTGGCTCACCAAATTTCATTCTTCTAGGTTAAACCGTTCCTTTGCTGTAACCTTTTCATGTTTAGGTTTCACTCTGTTTTCTCCTATATGGATACATGTAGTTGGAACTTTAAATGAAACACGGTTTCTGCTAGCTCTTTGAAACTTGGCACAATAATGTAGTTCCAAGTTCTATCGCTATGGTTTGTGTCCTATTGAAGTAGCCCAAGCAGAGACTGACGAGAATCACTTTCATTGAAAGGGGTTGCCAAGCTTCCAAAAAACTACGAGTTTACTGAAACCTCAGCAAACATTTTTCACCCAATCTTCATGGATATTAGCAGGTAATGATCAGTACACCAATCCCACTTGGCTCACCAAATTTCGTTCTTCCAGGGTAACCGTTCCTTTGCAGTAACCGTTTTCATGTTTAGGTTTCACACTGTTTTCTCTTATATGGATACATGTTTTTGGAACTCTAAATCAAAACGGTTTGTGCTAGCTCTTTGAAATTTGGCACAATAATGTAGTTCCAAGTTCCATCGCTATGGTTTGTGTACTATTGAAGTAGCCCCAAGCAGAGACTGACGAGAATCACTTTCATTGAAAGGGGTTGCCAAGCTTAGAAAAAACTACGATTTCCTGAAATCTCAGAAAACATTTTTTCACCCAATCTTGATGATACTTGCAGGTAATGATCAGGACACCAATCCACTTGGCTCACCAATTTCGTTCTTCTAGGGTAAACTGTTCCTTTGCAGTAACCCTTTTCATGTTTAGGTTCACTCTGTTTTCTCCTATATGGATACATGTAGTTGGAACTCTAAATCAAACACGGTTTGTGCTAGCTCTTTGAAACTTGGCACAATAATGTAGTTCCAAGTTCTATCGCTTGGTTTGTGTCCTATTGAAGTAGCCCCAAGCCGAGAATGAGGAGAATCACTTTCATTGAAATGGGTTGCCAAGCTCCCAAAATCTACGAGTTTCCTGAAATCTCAGCAAACATTCTTTCACCCAATCTTGATGATATTTGCAGGTAATGATCAGTACCCCAATCACACTTGGCTCACCAAATTTCGTTCTTCTAGGTTAAACCGTTCCTTTGCAGTAACCGTTTTCATGTTTAGGTTTCACTCTGTTTTCTCCTATATGGATACATGTAGTTGGAACTCTAAATCAAACACGGTTTGTGCTAGCTCTTTGAAACTTGGCACAATAAAGTAGTTCAAAGTTCTATCGCTATGGTTTGTGTCCTATTGCAGTACCCCAAGCAGAGACTGACGAGAATCACTTTCATTGAAAGGGGTTGCCAAGCTTAGAAAAAACTACGATTTCCTGAAATCTCAGCAAACATTTTTCACCCAATCTTGATGATACTTGCAGGTAATGATCAGGACACAAATCCCACTTGGCTCACCAAATTTCGTTCTTCTAGGGTAAACTGTTCCTTTGCAGTAACCGTTTTCATGTTTAGGTTTCACTCTGTTTTCTCCTATATGTATACATGTAGTTGCAACTGTAAATCAAACACGGTTTGTGCTAACTCTTTGAAACTTGGCACAATAATGTAGTTCCAAGTTCTATCGCTATGGTTTGAGACCTATTGAAGTAGCCCCAAGCAGAGACTGACGAGAATCACTTTCATTGAAAGGGGTTGCCAAGCTTCCAAAAAACTACGATTTCCTGAAATCTGAGCAAACATTTTTTTCAACCAATCTTGATGATACTTGCAGGTAATGATCAGGACACCAATCCCACTTGGGTCAACATATTTCGTTCTTCTAGGTTAAACCGTTCCTTTGCAGTAACCGTTTTCATGTTTAGGTTTCACTCTGTTTTCTCCTATATGGATACATGTAGTTGGAACTCTAAATCAAACACGATTTCTGCTAGCTCTTTGAAACTTGGCACAATAATGTAGTTCCAAGTTCTATCGCTATGGTTTGTGTCCTATTGAAGTAGCCCCAAGCAGAGACTGAAGAGAATCACTTTCATTGAAAGGGGTTGCCAAGCTTCCAAAAAACTACGAGTTTCCTGGAATCTGAGCAAATATTTTTTCACCCAATCTTGATGATACTTGCAGGTAATGATCAGTACACCATTCCCACTTGGCTCACCAAATTTCGTTCTTCTAGGTTTAACCGTTCATTTGCAGTAACCGTTTCATGTTTAGGTTTCACTCTGTTTTCTCCTGTATGGATACATGTAGTTGGAACTCTAAATCAAACACGGTTTGTGCTAGCTCTTTGAACCTTGGCACAATAATGTAGTTCCAAGTTCTATCGCTTGGTTTGTGTCCTATTGAAGTAGCCCCAAGCCGAGACTGACGAGAATCACTTTCATTGAAAGGGGTTGCCAAGCTTCCAAAATCTACGAGTTTCCTGAAATCTCAGCAAACATTTTTTCACCCAATCTTGATGATATTTGCAGGTAATGATCAGTACACCAATCCCACTTGGCTCACCAAATTTCGTTCTTCTAGGTTAAACCGTTCCTTTGCAGTAACCGTTTTCATGTTTAGGTTTCACTCTGTTTTCTCCTATATGGATACATGTAGTTGGAACTTTAAATGAAACACGGTTTCTGCTAGCTCTTTGAAACTTGGCACAATAATGTAGTTCCAAGTTCTATCGCTATGGTTTGTGTCCTATTGAAGTAGCCCCAAGCAGAGACTGACGAGAATCACTTTCATTGAAAGGGGTTGCCAAGCTTCCAAAAAACTACGAGTTTCCTGAAACCTCAGCAAACATTTTTTCACCCAATCTTGATGATATTAGCAGGTAATGATCAGTACACCAATCCCACTTGGCTCACCAAATTTCGTTCTTCCAGGGTAAACCGTTCCTTTGCAGTAACCGTTTTCATGTTTAGGTTTCACACTGTTTTCTCTTATATGGATACATGTATTTGGAACTCTAAATCAAACACGGTTTGTGCTAGCTCTTTGAAATTTGGCACAATAATGTAGTTCCAAGTTCTATCGCTATGGTTTGTGTACTATTGAAGTAGCCCCAAGCAGAGACTGACGAGAATCACTTTCATTGAAATGGGTTGCCAAGCTTAGAAAAAACTACGATTTCCTGAAATCTCAGAAAACATTTTTTCACCCAATCTTGATGATACTTGCAGGTAATGATCAGGACACCAATCCCACTTGGCTCACCAAATTTCGTTCTTCTAGGGTAAACTGTTCCTTTGCAGTAACCGTTTTCATGTTTAGGTTTCACTCTGCTTTCTCCTATATGGATACATGTAGTTGGAACTCTAAATCAAACACGGTTTGTGCTAGCTCTTTGAAACTTGGCACAATAATGTAGTTCCAAGTTCTATCGCTTGGTTTGTGTCCTATTGAAGTAGCCCCAAGCCGAGAATGAGGAGAATCACTTTCATTGAAATGGGTTGCCAAGCTCCCAAAATCTACGAGTTTCCTGAAATCTCAGCAAACATTCTTTCACCCAATCTTGATGATATTTGCAGGTAATGATCAGGACACCAATCCCACTTGGCTCACCAAATTTCGTTCTTCTAGGTTAAACCGTTCCTTTTCAGTAACCGTTTTCATGTTTAGGTTTCACTCTGTTTTCTCCTATATGGATACATGTAGTTGGAACTCTAAATCAAACACGGTTTGTGCTAGCTCTTTGAAACTTGGCACAATAAAGTAGTTCAAAGTTCTATCGCTATGGTTTGTGTCCTATTGCAGTACCCCAAGCAGAGACTGACGAGAATCACTTTCATTGAAAGGGGTTGCCAAGCTTAGAAAAAACTACGATTTCCTGAAATCTCAGCAAACATTTTTCACCCAATCTTGATGATACTTGCAGGTAATGATCAGGACACAAATCCCACTTGGCTCACCAAATTTCGTTCTTCTAGGGTAAACTGTTCCTTTGCAGTAACCGTTTTCATGTTTAGGTTTCACTCTGTTTTCTCCTATATGTATACATGTAGTTGCAACTGTAAATCAAACACGGTTTGTGCTAACTCTTTGAAACTTGGCACAATAATGTAGTTCCAAGTTCTATCGCTATGGTTTGAGACCTATTGAAGTAGCCCCAAGCAGAGACTGACGAGAATCACTTTCATTGAAAGGGGTTGCCAAGCTTCCAAAAAACTACGATTTCCTGAAATCTGAGCAAACATTTTTTTCAACCAATCTTGATGATACTTGCAGGTAATGATCAGGACACCAATCCCACTTGGGTCAACATATTTCGTTCTTCTAGGTTAAACCGTTCCTTTGCAGTAACCGTTTTCATGTTTAGGTTTCACTCTGTTTTCTCCTATATGGATACATGTAGTTGGAACTCTAAATCAAACACGATTTCTGCTAGCTCTTTGAAACTTGGCACAATAATGTAGTTCCAAGTTCTATCGCTATGGTTTGTGTCCTATTGAAGTAGCCCCAAGCAGAGACTGAAGAGAATCACTTTCATTGAAAGGGGTTGCCAAGCTTCCAAAAAACTACGAGTTTCCTGGAATCTGAGCAAATATTTTTTCACCCAATCTTGATGATACTTGCAGGTAATGATCAGTACACCAGTCCCACTTGGCTCACCAAATTTCGTTCTTCTAGGTTTAACCGTTCATTTGCAGTAACCGTTTCATATTTAGGTTTCACTCTGTTTTCTCCTGTATGGATACATGTAGTTGGAACTCTAAATCAAACACGGTTTGTGCTAGCTCTTTGAACCTTGGCACAATAATGTAGTTCCAAGTTCTATCGCTTGGTTTGTGTCCTATTGAAGTAGCCCCAAGCCGAGACTGACGAGAATCACTTTCATTGAAAGGGGTTGCCAAGCTTCCAAAATCTACGAGTTTCCTGAAATCTCAGCAAACATTTTTTCACCCAATCTTGATGATATTTGCAGGTAATGATAAGTACACCAATCCCACTTGGCTCACCAAATTTCGTTCTTCTAGGTTAAACCGTTCCTTTGCAGTAACCGTTTTCATGTTTAGGTTTCACTCTGTTTTCTCCTATATGGATACATGTAGTTGGAACTCTAAATCAAACACGGTTTCTGCTAGCTCTTTGAAACTTGGCACAATAATGTAGTTCAAAGTTCTATGGCGATGGTTTGTGTCCTATTGAAGTACCCCAAGCAGAGACTGACGAGAATCACTTTCATTGAAAGGGGTTGCCAAGCTTCCAAAATCTACGAGTTTCCTGAAATCTCAGCAAACATTTTTTCACCCAATCTTGATGATACTGGCAGGAAATAATCTGTACACCAATCCCACTTGGCTCACCAAATTTCGTTCTTCTAGGTTAAACCGTTCCTTTGCTGTAACCGTTTTCATGTTTAGGTTTCACTCTGTTTTCTCCTATATGGATACATGTAGTTGGAACTTTAAATGAAACACGGTTTCTGCTAGCTCTTTGAAACTTGGCAGAATAATGTAGTTCCAAGTTCTCTCGCTATGGTTTGTGTCCTATTGAAGTAGCCCCAAGCAGAGACTGACCAGAATCACTTTCATTGAAAGGGGTTGACAAGCTTCCAAAATCTACGAGTTTCCTGAAATCTCAGCAAACATTTTTTCACCCAATCTTGATGATATTTGCAGGTAATGATCAGTACACCAATCCCACTTGGCTCTCCAAATTTCGTTCTCCTAGGTTAAACCGTTCCTTTGCAGTAACCGTTTTCATGTTTAGGTTTCACTCTGTTTTCTCTATATGGATACATGTAGTTGGAACTCTAAATCAAACACGGTTTGTGCTAGTTCCTTAAAACTTGGCACAATAATGTAGTTCAAAGTTCTATCGCTATGGTTTGTGTCCTATTGAAGTAGCCCCAAGCAGAGACTGACGAGAATCACTTTCATTGAAAGGGGTTGCCAAGCTTCCAAAAAACTACGAGTTTCCTGAAACCTCAGCAAACATTTTTTCACCCAATCTTGATGATACTTGCAGGTAATGATCAGTACACCAGTCCCACTTTTCTCACCAAATTTCGTTCTTCTAGGTTAAACCGTTCGTATGCAGTAACCGTTTTCATGTTTAGGTTTCACTCTGTTTTCTCCTATATGGATACATGTATTTGGAACTCTAAATCCAACACGGTTTCTGCTAGCTCTTTGAAACTTGGCAGAATAATGTAGTTCCAAGTTCTATTGCTATGGTTTGAGCCCTATTGAAGTAGCCCCAAGCAGAGACTGACGAGAATCACTTTCATTGAAAGGGGTTGCCAAGCTTCCAAAAAACTACGAGTTTTCGGAATCTGAGCAAACATTTTTTCACCCAATCTTGATGATACTTGCAGGTAAATGATCACCACACCAATCCCACTTGGCTCACCAAATTTCGTTCTTCTAGGTTAAACCGTTCCTTTGCAGTATCTGTTTTCATGTTTAGGTTTCACTCTGTTTTCTCCTATATGGATACATGTAGTTGGAACTCTAAAGCAAACACGGTTTCTGGTAGCTCTTTGAAACTTGGCACAATAATGTAGTTCCAAGTTCTATCGCTATGGTTGTGTCCTATTGAAGTAGCCCAAGCAAGAGACTGACGAGAATCACTTTCATTGAAAGGGGTTGCCAAGCTTCCAAAAAACTACGAGTTTCCTGAAACCTCAGCAAACATTTTTTCACCCAATCTTGATGATATTAGCAGGTAATGATCAGTACACCAATCCCACTTGGCTCACCAAATTTCGTTCTTCAGGGTAAACCGTTCCTTTGCAGTAACCGTTTTCATGTTTAGGTTTCACTCTGTTTTCTCCTATATGTATACATGTAGTTGGAACTCTAAATCAAACACGGTTTGTGCTAACTCTTTGAAACTTGGCACAATAACGTAGTTCCAAGTTCTATCGCTATGGTTTGTGTCCTATTGAAGTAGCCCCAAGCAGAGACTGACGAGAATCACTTTCATTGAAAGGGGTTGCCAAGCTTCCAAAAACTACGATTTCCTGAAATCTGAGCAAACATTTTTTTCACCCAATCTTGATGATACTTGCAGGTAATGATCAGGACACCAATCCCACTTGGGTCACCATATTTCGTTCTTCTAGGTTAAACCGTTCCTTTGCAGTAACCGTTTTCATGTTTAGGTTTCACTCTGTTTTCTCCTATATGGATACATGTAGTTGGAACTCTAAATCAAACACGATTTCTGCTAGCTCTTTGAAACTTGGCAGAATATTGTAGTTCCAAGTTCTATCGCTATGGTTTGTGTCCTATTGAAGTAGCCCCAAGCAGAGACTGAAGAGAATCACTTTCAATGAAAGGGGTTGCCAAGCTTCCAGAAAACTACGAGTTTCCTGAATCTCAGCAAACATTTTTTCACCCAATCTTGATGATACTTGCAGGTAATGATCAGTACACCAGTCCCACTTGGCTCACCAAATTTCGTTCTTCTAGGTTTAAACCATTCCTTTGCAGTAACCGTTTTTCATGTTTAGGTTTCACTCTGTTTTCTCCTATATGGATACATGTATTTGGAACTCTAAATCAAACACGGTTTCTGCTAGCTCTTGAAACTTGGCACAATAATGTAGTTCCAAGTTCTATCGCTATGGTTTGTGTCCTATTGAAGTAGCCCCAAGCAGAGACTGACGAGAATCACTTTCATTGAAAGGGGTTGCCAAGCTTCAAAAAACTACGAGTTTCCCTGAAATCTCAGCAAACATTTTTTCACCCAATCTTGATGATACTTGCAGGTAATGACCAGTACACCAATCCCACTTGGCTCTCCAAATTTCGTTCTTCTAGGTTAAACCGTTCCTTTGCTGTAACCGTTTTCATGTTTAGGTTTCACTCTGTTTTCTCCTATATGGATACATGTAGTTGGAACTCTAAATCAAACACGGTTTCTGCTAGCTCTTTGAAACTTGGCACAATAATGTAGTTCCAAGTTCTATCGCTATGGTTTGTGTCCTATTGAAGTAGCCCCAAGCAGAGACTGACCAGAATCACTTTCATTGAAAGGGGTTGACAAGCTTCCAAAGAACTACGAGTTTCCTGAAATCTCAGCAAACATTTTTTACCCAATCTTGATGATACTGGCAGGTAATAATCTGTACACCAATCCCACTTGGCTCACCAAATTTCGTTCTTCTAGGTTAAACCGTTCCTTTGCTGTAACCGTTTTCATGTTTAGGTTTCACTCTGTTTTCTCCTATATGGATACATGTAGTTGGAACTTTAAATGAACACGGTTTCTGCTAGCTCTTTGAAACTTGCACAATAATGTAGTTCCAAGTTCTATCGCTATGGTTTGTGTCCTATTGAAGTAGCCCCAAGCAGAGACTGACGAGAATCACTTTCATTGAAAGGGGTTGCCAAGCTTCCAAAAAACTACGAGTTTCCTGAAACCTCAGCAAACATTTTTTCACCCAATCTTGATGATATTTGCAGGTAATGATCAGTACACCAATCCCACTTGGCTCACCAAATTTCGTTCTTCTAGGTTAAACCGTTCCTTTGCAGTAACCGTTTTCATGTTTAGGTTTCACTCTGTTTTCTCCTATATGGATACATGTAATTGGAACTCTAAATCAAACAGGATTTGTGCTAGATCTTTGAAACTTGGCACAATAAAGTAGTTCAAAGTTCTATCGCTATGGTTTGTGTCCTATTGCAGTACCCCAAGCAGAGACTGACGAGAATCACTTTCATTGAAAGGGGTTGCCAAGCTTAGAAAAAACTACGATTTCCTGAAATCTCAGCAAACATTTTTTCACCCAATCTTGATGATACTTGCAGGTAATGATAAGGACACCAATCCCACTTGGCTCACCAAATTTCGTTCTTCTAGGGTAAACTGTTCCTTTGCAGTAACCGTTTTCATGTTTAGGTTTCACTCTGTTTTCTCCTATATGTATACATGTAGTTGCAACTGTAAATCAAACACGGTTTGTGCTAACTCTTTGAAACTTGGCACAATAATGTAGTTCCAAGTTCTATCGCTATGGTTTGAGTCCTATTGAAGTAGCCCCAAGCAGAGACTGACGAGAATCACTTTCATTGAAAGGGGTTGCCAAGCTTCCAAAAAACTACGATTTCCTGAAATCTGAGCAAACATTTTTTTCACCCAATCTTGATGATACTTGCAGGTAATGATCAGGACACCAATCCCACTTGGGTCACCATATTTCGTTCTTCTAGGTTAAACCGTTCCTTTGCAGTAACCGTTTTCATGTTTAAGTTTCACTCTGTTTTCTCCTATATGGATACATGTAGTTGGAACTCTAAATCAAACACGATTTCTGCTAGCTCTTTGAAACTTGGCACAATAATGTAGTTCCAAGTTCTATCGCTATGGTTTGTGTCCTATTGAAGTTACCCCAAGCAGAGACTGACGAGAATCACTTTCATTGAAAGGGGTTGCCAAGCTTCCAAAAAACTACGAGTTTCCTGAAATCTCAGCAAACATTTTTTCACCCAATCTTGATGATACTTGCAGGTAATGATCAGTACACCAATCCCACTTTGCTCTCCAAATTTCGTTCTTCTAGGTTAAACCGTTCCTTTGCTGTAACCGTTTTCATGTTTAGGTTTTACTCTGTTTTCTCCTATATGGATACATGTAGTTGGAACTCTAAATCAAACACGGTTTCTGCTAGCTCTTTGAAACTTGGCACAATAATGTAGTTCCAAGTTCTATCGCTATGGTTTGTGTCCTATTGAAGTAGCCCCAAGCAGAGACTGACCAGAATCACTTTCATTGAAAGGGGTGGCCAAGCTTCCAAAGAACTACGAGTTTCCTGAAATCTCAGCAAACATTTTTTCACCCAATCTTGATGATACTGGCAGGTAATAATCTGTACACCAATCCCACTTGGCTCACCAAATTTCGTTCTTCTAGGTTAAACCGTTCCTTTGCTGTAACCGTTTTCATGTTTAGGTTTCACTCTGTTTTCTCCTATATGGATACATGTAGTTGGAACTTTAAATGAAACACGGTTTCTGCTAGTTCTTTGAAACTTGGCACAATAATGTAGTTCCAAGTTCTATCGCTATGGTTTGTGTCCTATTGAAGTAGCCCCAAGCAGAGACTGACGAGAATCACTTTCATTGAAAGGGGTTGCCAAGGTTCCAAAAAACTACGAGTTTCCTGAAACCTCAGCAAACATTTTTTCACCCAATCTTGATGATATTAGCAGGTAATGATCAGTACACCAATCGCACTTGGCTCACCAAATTTCGTTCTTCCAGGGTAAACCGTTCCTGTGCAGTAACCGTTTTCATGTTTAGGTTTCACACTGTTTTCTCCTATATGGATACATGTATTTGGAACTCTAAATCAAACACGGTTTGTGCTAGCTCTTTGAAATTTGGCACAATAATGTAGTTCCAAGTTCTATCGCTATGGTTTGTGTCCTATTGAAGTAGCCCCAAGCAGAGACTGACGAGAATCACTTTCATTGAAAGGGGTTGCCAAGCTTAGAAAAAACTACGATTTCCTGAAATCTCAGCAAACATTTTTTCACCCAATCTTGATGATACTTGCAGGTAATGATCAGGACACCAATCCCACTTGGCTCACCAAATTTCGTTCTTCTCGGGTAAACCGTTCCTTTGCAGTAACCGTTTTCATGTTTAGGTTTCACTCTGTTTTCTCTATATGGATACATGTAGTTGGAACTCTAAATCAAACACGGTTTGTGCTAGTTCTTTAAAACTTGGCACAATAATGTAGTTCCAAGTTCTATCGCTATGGTTTGTGTCCTATTGAAGTAGCCCCAAGGAGAGACTGACGAGAATCACTTTCATTGAAAGGGGTTGCCAAGCTTCCAAAAAACTACGAGTTTCCTGAAACCTCAGCAAACATTTTTTCACCCAATCTTGATGATACTTGCAGGTAATGATCAGTACACCAGTCCCACTTTTCTCACCAAATTTCGTTCTTCTAGGTTAAACCGTTCGTATGCAGTAACCGTTTTCATGTTTAGGTTTCACTCTGTTTTCTCCTATATGGATACATGTATTTGGAACTCTAAATCCAACACGGTTTGTGCTAGCTCTTTGAAACTTGGCAGAATAATGTAGTTCCAAGTTCTATCGCTACGGTTTGTGTCCTATTGAAGTAGCCCCAAGCAGAGACTGATGAGAATCACTTTCATTGAAAGGGGTTGCCAAGCTTCCAAAAAACTACGAGTTTTCGGAATCTGAGCAAACATTTTTTCACCCAATCTTGATGATGCTTGCAGGTAATGATCACCACACCAATCCCACTTGGCTCACCAAATTTCGTTCTTCTAGGTTAAACCGTTCCTTTGCAGTATCTGTTTTCATTTTTAGGTTTCACTCTGTTTTCTCCTATATGGATACATGTAGTTGGAACTCTAAATCAAACACGGTTTCTGCTAGCTCTTTGAAACTTGGCACAATAATGTAGTTCCAAGTTCTATCGCTATGGTTTGTGTCCTATTGAAGTAGCCCCAAGCAGAGACTGACCAGAATCACTTTCATTGAAAGGGGTTGCCAAGCTTACAAAGAACTACGAGTTTCCTGAAATCTCAGCAAACATTTTTTCACCCAATCTTGATGATACTGGCAG
The DNA here is from genome assembly GCF_045843805.1 of Urocitellus parryii. Lineage (NCBI taxonomy): Eukaryota > Metazoa > Chordata > Mammalia > Rodentia > Sciuridae > Urocitellus > Urocitellus parryii. Next base: position 45,277 of record NW_027551899.1, on the reverse strand, counting down.
GTAATAATCTGTACACCAATCCCACTTGGCTCACCAAATTTCGTTCTTCTAGGTTAAACCGTTCGTATGCAGTAACCGTTTTCATGTTTAGGTTTCACTCTGTTTTCTCCTATATGGATACACGTAGTTGGAACTTTAAATGAAACACGGTTTCTGCTAGTTCTTTGAAACTTGGCACAATAATGTAGTTCCAAGTTCTATCGCTATGGTTTGTGTCCTATTGAAGTAGCCCCAAGCAGAGACTGACGAGAATCACTTTCATTGAAAGGGGTTGCCAAGCTTCCAAAAAACTACGAGTTTCCTGAAACCTCAGCAAACATTTTTTCACCCAATCTTGATGATATTAGCAGGTAATGATCAGTACACCAATCGCACTTGGCTCACCAAATTTCGTTCTTCCAGGGTAAACCTTCCTGTGCAGTAACCGTTTTCATGTTTAGGTTTCACACTGTTTTCTCCTATATGGATACATGTATTTGGAACTCTAAATCAAACACGGTTTGTGCTAGCTCTTTGAAATTTGGCACAATAATGTAGTTCCAAGTTCTATCGCTATGGTTTGTGTACTATTGAAGTAGCCCCAAGCAGAGACTGACGAGAATCACTTTCATTGAAAGGGGTTGCCAAGCTTAGAAAAAACTACGATATCCTGATATCTCAGCAAACATTTTTTCACCCAATCTTGATGATACCTGCAGGTAATGATCAGGACACCCATCCCACTTGGCTCACCAAATTTCGTTCTTCTCGGGTAAACCGTTCCTTTGCAGTAACCGTTTTCATGTTTAGGTTTCACTCTGTTTTCTCTATATGGATACATGTAGTTGGAACTCTAAATCAAACACGGTTTGTGCTAACTCTTTGAAACTTGGCACAATAATGTAGTTCAAAGTTCTATCGCTATGGTTTGTGTCCTATTGAAGTAGCCCCAAGCAGAGACTGACGAGAATCACTTTCATTGAAAGGGGTTGCCAAGCTTCCAAAAAACTACGAGTTTCCTGAAACCTCAGCAAACATTTTTTCACCCAATCTTGATGATACTTGCAGGTAATGATCAGTACACCAGTCCCACTTTTCTCACCAAATTTCGTTCTTCTAGGTTAAACCGTTCGTATGCAGTAACCGTTTTCATGTTTAGGTTTCACTCTGTTTTCTCCTATATGGATACATGTATTTGGAACTCTAAATCCAACACGGTTTGTGCTAGCTCTTTGAAACTTGGCAGAATAATGTAGTTCCAAGTTCTATCGCTACGGTTTGTGTCCTATTGAAGTAGCCCCAAGCAGAGACTGACGAGAATCACTTTCATTGAAAGGGGTTGCCAAGCTTCCAAAAAACTACGAGTTTCCTGAAACCTCAGCAAACATTTTTTCACCCAATCTTGATGATATTAGCAGGTAATGATCAGTACACCATTCCCACTTGGCTCACCAAATTTCGTTCTTCCAGGGTAAACCGTTCCTTTGCAGTAACCGTTTTCATGTTTAGGTTTCACACTGTTTTCTCCTATATGTATACATGTATTTGGAACTCTAAATCAAATACGGTTTGTGCTAGCTCTTTGAAATTTGGCACAATAATGTAGTTCCAAGTTCTATCGCTATAGTTTGTGTCCTATTGAAGTAGCCCCAAGCAGAGACTGACGAGAATCACTTTCATTGAAAGGGGTTGCCAAGCTTAGAAAAAATTACGATTTCCTGAAATCTCAGCAAACATTTTTTCACCCAATCTTGATGATACTTGCAGGTAATGCTCAGGACACCAATCCCACTTGGCTCACCAAATTTCGTTCTTCTAGGGTAAATTGTTCCTTTGCAGTAACCGTTTTCATGTTTAGGTTTCACTCTGTTTTCTCCTATATGTATACATGTAGTTGCAACTGTAAATCAAACACGGTTTGTGCTAACTCTTTGAAACTTGGCACAATAACGTAGTTCCAAGTTCTATCGCTATGGTTTTTGTCCTACTGAAGTAGCCCCAAGCAGAGACTGACGAGAATCACTTTCATTGAAAGGGGTTGCCAAGCTTCCAAAAACTACGATTTCCTGAAATCTGAGCAAACATTTTTTTCACCCAATCTTGATGATACTTGCAGGTAATGATCAGGACACCAATCCCACTTGGGTCACCATATTTCGTTCTTCAAGGTTAAACCGTTCCTTTGCAGTAACCGTTTTCATGTTTAGGTTTCACTCTGTTTTCTCCTATATGGATACATGTAGTTGGAACTCTAAATCAAACAAGATTTCTGCTAGCTCTTTGAAACTTGGCAGAATAATGTAGTTCCAAGTTCTATCGCTATGGTTTGTGTCCTATTGAAGTAGCCCCAAGCAGAGACTGAAGAGAATCACTTTCAATGAAAGGGGTTGCCAAGCTTCCAGAAAACTACGAGTTTCCTGAAATCTCAGCAAACATTTTTTCACCCAATCTTGATGATACTTGCAGGTAATGATGAGTACACCAATCCCACTTGGCTCACCAAATTTCGTTCTTCTAGGTTAAACCGTTCCTTTGCAGTAACCGTTTTCATGTTTAGGTTTCACTCTGTTTTCTCCTATATGGATACATGTAATTGGAACTCTAAATCAAACACGGTTTGTGCTAGCTCTTTGAAACTTGGCACAATAAAGTAGTTCAAAGTTCTATCACTATGGTTTGTGTCCTATTGCAGTACCCCAAGCAGAGACTGACGAGAATCACTTTCATTGAAAGGGGTTGCCAAGCTTAGAAAAAACTACGATTTCCTGAAATCTCAGCAAACATTTTTTCACCCAATCTTGATGATACTTGCAGGTAATGATCAGGACACCAATCCCACTTGGCTCACCAAATTACGTTCTTCTAGGGTAAACTGTTCCTTTGCAGTAACCGTTTTCATGTTTAGGTTTCACTCTGTTTTCTCCTATATGTATACATGTAGTTGCAACTGTAAATCAAACACGGTTTGTGCTAACTCTTTGAAACTTGGCACAATAATGTAGTTCCAAGTTCTATCGCTATGGTTTGAGTCCTATTGAAGTAGCCCCAAGCAGAGACTGACGAGAATCACTTTCATTGAAAGGGGTTGCCAAGCTTCCAAAAAACTATGATTTCCTGAAATCTGAGCAAACATTTTTTTCAACCAATCTTGATGATACTTGCAGGTAATGATCAGGACACCAATCCCACTTGGGTCACCATATTTCGTTCTACTAGGTTAAACCGTTCCTTTGCAGTAACCGTTTTCATGTTTAAGTTTCACTCTGTTTTCTCCTATATGGATACATGTAGTTGGAACTCTAAATCAAACACGATTTCTGCTAGCTCTTTGAAACTTGGCAGAATAATGTAGTTCCAAGTTCTATCGCTATGGTTTGTGTCCTATTGAAGTAGCCCCAAGCAGAGACTGACGAGAATCACTTTCATTGAAAGGGGTTGCCAAGCTTCCAAAAAACTACGAGTTTCCTGAAATCTCAGCAAACATTTTTTCACCCAATCTTGATGATACTTGCAGGTAATGATCAGTACACCAATCCCACTTTGCTCTCCAAATTTCGTTCTTCTAGGTTAAACCGTTCCTTTGCTGTAACCGTTTTCATGTTTAGGTTTCACTCTGTTTTCTCCTATATGGATACATGTAGTTGGAACTCTAAATCAAACACGGTTTCTGCTAGCTCTTTGAAACTTGGCACAATAATGTAGTTCCAAGTTCTATCGCTATGGTTTGTGTCCTATTGAAGTAGCCCCAAGCAGAGACTGACCAGAATCACTTTCATTGAAAGGGGTTGCCAAGCTTCCAAAGAACTACGAGTTTCCTGAAATCTCAGCAAACATTTTTTCACCCAATCTTGATGATACTGGCAGGTAATAATCTGTACACCAATCCCACTTGGCTCACCAAATTTCGTTCTTCTAGGTTAAACCGTTCCTTTGCTGTAACCGTTTTCATGTTTTGTTTCACTCTGTTTTCTCCTATATGGATACATGTAGTTGGAACTTTAAATGAAACACGGTTTCTGCTAGCTCTTTGAAACTTGGCACAATAATGTATTTCCAAGTTCTATCGCTATGGTTTGTGTCCTATTGAAGTAGCCCCAAGCAGTGACTGACGAGAATCACTTTCATTGAAAGGGGTTGCCAAGATTCCATAAAACTACGAGTATCCTGAAACCTCAGCAAACATTTTTTCACCCAATCTTGATGATATTAGCAGGTAATGATCAGTACACCAATCGCACTTGGCTCACCAAATTTCGTTCTTCCAGGGTAAACCGTTCCTGTGCAGGAACCGTTTTCATGTTTAGGTTTCACACTGTTTTCTCCTATATGGATACATGTATTTGGAACTCTAAATCAAACACGGTTTGTGCTAGCTCTTTGAAATTTGGCACAATAATGTAGTTCCAAGTTCTATCGCTATGGTTTGTGTCCTATTGAAGTAGCCCCAAGCAGAGACTGACGAGAATCACTTTCATTGAAAGGGGTTGCCAAGCTTAGAAAAAACTACGATTTCCTGAAATCTCAGCAAACATTTTTTCACCCAATCTTGATGATACTTGCAGGTAATGATCAGGACACCAATCCCACTTGGCTCACCAAATTTCGTTCTTCTTGGGTAAACTGTTCCTTTGCAGTAACCGTTTTCATGTTTAGGTTTCACTCTGTTTTCTCCTATATGGATACATGTAGTTGGAACTCTAAATCAAACACGGTTTGTGCTAGCTCTTTGAAACTTGGCACAATAATGTAGTTCCAAGTTCTATCGCTTGGTTTGTGTCCTATTGAAGTAGCCCCAAGCCGAGACTGACGAGAATCACTTTCATTGAAAGGGGTTGCCAAGCTTCCAAAATCTACGAGTTTCCTGAAATCTCAGCAAACATTCTTTCACCCAATCTTGATGATATTTGCAGGTAATGATCAGTACACCAATCCCACTTGGCTCACCAAATTTCGTTCTTCTAGGTTAAACCGTTCCTTTGCAGTAACCGTTTTCATGTTTAGGTTTCACTCTGTTTTCTCCTATATGGATACATGTAATTGGAACTCTAAATCAAACACGGTTTGTGCTAGCTCTTTGAAACTTGGCACAATAAAGTAGTTCAAAGTTCTATCGCTATGGTTTGTGTCCTATTGCAGTACCCCAAGCAGAGACTGACGAGAATCACTTTCATTGATAGGGGTTGCCAAGCTTAGAAAAAACTACGATTTCCTGAAATCTCAGCAAACATTTTTTCACCCAATCTTGATGATACTTGCAGGTAATGATCAGGACACCAATCCCACTTGGCTCACCAAATTTCGTTCTTCTAGGGTAAACTGTTCCTTTGCAGTAACCGTTTTCATGTTTAGGTTTCACTCTGTTTTCTCCTATATGTATACATGTAGTTGCAACTGTAAATCAAACACGGTTTGTGCTAACTCTTTGAAACTTGGCACAATAATGTAGTTCCAAGTTCTATCGCTATGGTTTGAGTCCTATTGAAGTAGCCCCAAGCAGAGACTGACGAGAATCACTTTCATTGAAAGGGGTTGCCAAGCTTCCAAAAAACTACGATTTCCTGAAATCTCAGCAAACATTTTTTCACCCAATCTTGATGATACTTGCAGGTAATGATCAGGACACCAATCCCACTTGGGTCACCATATTTCGTTCTTCTAGGTTAAACTGTTCCTTTGCAGGAACCGTTTTCATGTTTAAGTTTCACTCTGTTTTCTCCTATATGGATACATGTAGTTGGAACTCTAAATCAAACACGATTTCTGCTAGCTCTTTGAAACTTGGCACAATAATGTAGTTCCAAGTTCTATCGCTATGCTTTGTGTCCTATTGAAGTAGCCCCAAGCAGAGACTGACGAGAATCACTTTCATTGAAAGGGGTTGCCAAGCTTCCAAAAAACTACGAGTTTCCTGAAATCTCAGCAAACATTTTTTCACCCAATCTTGATGATACTTGCAGGTAATGATCAGTACACCAATCCCTCTTTGCTCTCCAAATTTCGTTCTTCTAGGTTAAACCGTACCTTTGCTGTAACCGTTTTCATGTTTAGGTTTCACTCTGTTTTCTCCTATATGGATACATGTAGTTGGAACTCTAAATCAAACACGGTTTCTGCTAGCTCTTTGAAACTTGGCACAATAATGTAGTTCCAAGTTCTATCGCTATGGTTTGTGTCCTATTGAAGTAGCCCCAAGCAGAGACTGACCAGAATCACTTTCATTGAAAGGGGTTGCCAAGCTTCCAAAGAACTACGAGTTTCCTGAAATCTCAGCAAACATTTTTTCACCCAATCTTGATGATACTGGCAGGTAATAATCTGTACACCAATCCCACTTGGCTCACCAAATTTCGTTCTTCTAGGTTAAACCGTTCCTTTGCTGTAACCGTTTTCATGTTTAGGTTTCACTCTGTTTTCTCCTATATGGATACATGTAGTTGGAACTTTAAATGAAACACGGTTTCTGCTAGCTCTTTGAAACTTGGCACAATAATGTAGTTCCAAGTTCTATCGCTATGGTTTGTGTCCTATTGAAGTAGCCCCAAGCAGAGACTGACGAGAATCACTTTCATTGAAAGGGGTTGCCAAGCTTCCAAAATCTACGAGTTTCCTGAAATCTCAGCAAACATTCTTTCACCCAATCTTGATGATATTTGCAGGTAATGATCAGTACACCAATCCCAGTTGGCTCACCAAATTTCGTTCTTCTAGGTTAAACCGTTCCTTTGCAGTAAGTGTTTTCATGTATAGGTTTCACTCTGTTTTCTCCTATATGGATACATGTAGTTGGAACTCTAAATCAAACACGGTTTCTGCTAGCTCTTTGAAACTTGGCACAATAATGTAGTTCCAAGTTCTATCGCTATGGTTTGTGTCCTATTGAAGTAGCCCCAAGCAGAGACTGAAGAGAATCACTTTCATTGAAAGGAGTTTCCAAGCTTCTGAAAAACTACGAGTTTCCTGAAATCTCAGCAAACATTTTTTCACCCAATCTTGATGATACTTGCAGGTAATGATCAGTACACCAATCCCACATGGCTCATCAAATTTCGTTCTTTTAGGGTTAACCTTTAATTTGCAGTAACCGTTTTCATGTTTAGGTTTCACTCTGTTTTCTCATATATGGATACATGTAGTTGGAACTCTAAATCAAACACGGTTTCTGCTAGCTCTTTGAAACTTGGCACAATAATGTAGTTCCAAGTTCGATCGCTATGGTTTGTGTCCTATTGAAGTAGCCCCAAGCAGAGACTGACGAGAATAACATTCATTGAAAGGGGTTGCCAAGATTCCAAAATACTACGAGTTTCCTCAAATCTCAGCAAACATTTTTTCACCCAATCTTGATGATACTTGCAGGTAATGATCAGTACACCAATCCCACTTTGCTCTCCAAATTTCGTTCTTCTAGGTTAAACCGTTCCTTTCCTGTAACCGTTTTCATGTTTAGGTTTCACTCTGTTTTCTCCTATATGGATACATGTAGTTGGAACTCTAAATCAAACACGGTTTGTGCTAGCTCTTTGAACCTTGGCACAATGATGTAGTTCCAAGTTCTATCGCTTGGTTTGTGTCCTATTGAAGTAGCCCCAAGCCGAGACTGACGAGAATCACTTTCATTGAAAGGGGTTTCCAAGCTTCCAAAATCTACGAGTTTCCTGAAATCTCCGCAAACATTTTTTCACCCAATCTTGATGATATTTGCAGGTAATGATCAGTACACCAATCCCACTTGGCTCACCAAATTTCGTTCTTCTAGGTTAAACCGTTCCTTTGCAGTAACCGTTTTCATGTTTAGGTTTCACTCTGTTTTCTCCTATATGGATACATGTAGTTGGAACTCTAAATCAAACACGGTTTCTGCTAGCTCTTTGAAACTTGGCACAATAATGTAGTTCAAAGTTCTATGGCTATGGTTTGTGTCCTATTGAAGTACCCAAGCAGAGACTGACGAGAATCACTTTCATTGAAAGGGGTTGCCAAGCTTCCAAAATCTACGAGTTTCCTGAAATCTCAGCAAACATTTTATCACCCAATCTTGATGATACTGGCAGGTAATAATCTGTACACCAATCCCACTTGGCTCACCAAATTTCGTTCTTCTAGGTTAAACCGTTCCTTTGCTGTAACCGTTTTCATGTTTAGGTTTCACTCTGTTTTCTCCTATATGGATACATGTAGTTGGAACTTTAAATGAAACACGGTTTCTGCTAGCTCTTTGAACTTGGCACAATAATGTAGTTCCAAGTTCTATCGCTATGGTTTTGTGTCCTATTGAAGTAGCCCCAAGCAGAGACTGACGAGAATCACTTTCATTGAAAGGGGTTGCCAAGCTTCCAAAAAACTACGAGTTTCCTGAAACCTCAGCAAACATTTTTTCACCCAATCTTGATGATATTAGCAGGTAATGATCAGTACACCAATCCCACTTGGCTCACCAAATTTCGTTCTTCCAGGGTAAACCGTTCCTTTGCAGTAACCGTTTTCATGTTTAGGTTTCACACTGTTTTCTCCTATATGTATACATGTATTTGGAACTCTAAATCAAACACGGTTTGTGCTAGCTCTTTGAAATTTGGCACAATAATGTAGTTCCAAGTTCTATCGCTATAGTTTGTGTCCTATTGAAGTAGCCCCAAGCAGAGACTGACGAGAATCACTTTCATTGAAAGGGGTTGCCAAGCTTCCAAAAAACTACGAGTTTCCTGAAATCTCAGCAAACATTTTTCACCCAATCTTGATGATACTTGCAGGTAATGATCAGGACACCAATCCACTTGGCTCACCAAATTTCGTTCTTCTAGGGTAAACTGTTCCTTTGCAGTAACCGTTTTCATGTTTAGGTTTCACTCTGTTTTCTCCTGTATGGATACATGTATTTGCAACTGTAAATCAAACACGGTTTGTGCTAACTCTTTGAAACTTGGCACAATAACGTAGTTCCAAGTTCCATCGCTATGGTTTGTGTCCTATTGAAGTAGCCCCAAGCAGAGACTGACGAGAATCACTTTCATTGAAAGGGGTTGCCAAGCTTCAAAAAACTACGATTTTTTGAAATCTGAGCAAACATTTTTTTCACCCAATCTTGATGATACTTGCAGGTAATGATCAGGACACCAATCCCACTTGGGTCACCATATTTCGTTCTTCTAGGTTAAACCGTTCCTTTGCAGTAACCGTTTTCATGTTTAGGTTTCACTCTGTTTTCTCCTATATGGATACATGTAGTTGGAACTCTAAATCAAACACGATTTCTGCTAGCTCTTTGAAACTTGGCACAATAATGTAGTTCCAAGTTCTATCGCTATGGTTTGTGTCCTATTGAAGTAGCCCCCAAGCAGAGACTGACGAGAATCACTTTCATTGAAAGGGGTTGCCAAGCTTCCAAAAAACTACGAGTTTCCTGAAATCTCAGCAAACATTTTTTCACCCAATCTTGATGATACTTGCAGGTAATGATCAGTACACCAATCCCACTTTGCTCTCCAATTTCGTTCTTCTAGGTTAAACCGTTCCTTTGCTGTAACCGTTTTCATGTTTAGGTTTCACTCTGTTTTCTCCTATATGGATACATGTAGTTGGAACTCTAAATCAAACACGGTTTCTGCTAGCTCTTTGAAACTTGGCACAATAATGTAGTTCCAAGTTCTATCGCTATCGTTTGTGTCCTATTGAAGTAGCCCCAAGCAGAGACTGACCAGAATCACTTTCATTGAAAGGGGTTGCCAAGCTTCCAAAGAACTACGAGTTTCCTGAAATCTCAGCAAACATTTTTTCACCCAATTTTGATGATACTTGCAGGTAATGATCAGTACACCAATCCCACTTAGCTCTCCAAATTTCGTTCTTCTAGGTTAAACCGTTCCTTTGCAGTAACCGTTTTCATGTTTAGGTTTCACTCTGTTTTCTCCTATATGTATACATGTAGTTGGAACTCTAAATCAAACACGGTTTGTGCTAGCTCTTTGAAACTTGGCACAATAATGTAGCTCCAAGTTCTATCGCTTGGTTTGTGTCCTATTGAAGTAGCCCCAAGCCGAGACTGACGAGAATCACTTTCATTGAAAGGGTTGCCAAGCTTCAATATCTACGAGTTTCCTGAAATCTCAGCAAACATTTTTTCACCCAATCTTGATGATATTTGCAGGTAATGATCAGTACACCAATCCCACTTCGCTCTCCAAATTTCGTTCTCCTAGGTTAAACCGTTCCTTTGCAGGAACCGTTTTCATGTTTAGGTTTCACTCTGTTTTCTCCTATATGGATACATGTAGTTGGAACTCTAAATCAAACACGGTTTCTGCTAGCTCTTTGAAACTTGGCACAATAATGTAGTTCCAAGTTCTATCGCTATGGTTTGTGTCCTATTGAAGTAGCCCCAAGCAGAGACTGAAGAGAATCACTTTCATTGAAAGGGTTTCCAAGCTTCTGAAAAACTACGAGTTTCCTGAAATCTCAGCAAACATTTTTTCACCCAATCTTGATGATACTTGCAGGTAATGATCAGTACACCAATACCACATGGCTCACCAAATTTCGTTCTTCTAGGGTTAACCTTTAATTTGCAGTAACCGTTTTCATGTTTAGGTTTCACTCTGTTTTCTCCTATATGGATACATGTAGTTGGAAACTCTAAATCAAACACGGTTTGTGCTAGCTCTTTGAAACTTTTCACAATAATGTAGTTCCAAATTCTATCGCTATGGTTTGTGTCCTATTCAAGTAGCCCCAAGCCGAGACTGACGAGAATCACTTTCATTGAAAGGGGTTGCCAAGCTTCCAAAATCTACGAGTTTCCTGAAATCTCAGCAAACATTTTTTCACCCAATCTTGATGATATTTGCAGGTAATGATCAGTACACCAATCCCACTTGGCTCACCAAATTTCGTTCTTCTACATTAAACCGTTCCTTTGCTGTAACCGTTTTCATGTTTAGGTTTCACTCTGTTTTCTCCTATATGGATACATGTAGTTGGAACTTTAAATGTAACACGGTTTGTGCTAGCTCTTTGAAATTTGGCACAATAATGTAGTTCCAAGTTCTATCGCTATGGTTTGTGTCCTATTGAAGTAGCCCCAAGCAGAGACTGACGAGAATCAATTTCATTGAAAGGGGTTGCCAAGCTTAGAAAAAACTACGATTTCCTGAAATCTCAGCAAACATTTTTTCACCCAATCTTGATGATACTTGCAGGTAATGATCAGGACACCAATCCCACTTGGCTCACCAAATTTCGTTCTTCTAGGGTAAACTGTTCCTTTGCAGTAACCGTTTTCATGTTTAGGTTTCACTCTGCTTTCTCCTATATGGATCCATGTAGTTGGAACTCTAAATCAAAAACGGTTTGTGCTAGCTCTTTGAAACTTGGCACAATAATGTAGTTCCAAGTTCTATCGCTTGGTTTGTGTCCTATTGAAGTAGCCCAAAGCCGAGAATGACGAGAATCACTTTCATTGAAAGGGGTTGTCAAGCTCCCAAAATCTACGAGTTTCCTGAAATCTCAGCAAATATTCTTTCACCCAATCTTGATGATATTTGCAGGTAATGATCAGTACACCAATCCCACTTGGCTCACCAAATTTTGTTCTTCTAGTTAAACCGTTCCTTTGCAGTAACCGTTTTCATGTTTAGGTTTCACTCTGTTTTCTCCTATATGGATACATGTTCTAAATCAAACACGGTTTGTGCTAGCTCTTTGAAACGTGGCACAATAATGTAGTTCAAAGTTCTATCGCTATGGTTTGTGTCCTATTGCAGTACCCCAAGCGAGACTGACGAGAATCACTTTCATTGAAAGGGGTTGCCAAGCATAGAAAAAAACTACGATTTCCTGAAATCTCAGCAAACCATTTTTTTCACCCAATCTTGATGATACTTGCAGGTAATGATCAGGACACCAATCCCACTTGGCTCACCAAATTTCGTTTCTTCTAGGGTAAACTGTTCCTTTGCAGTAACCGTTTCATGTTTAGTTTCACTCTGTTTTCTCCTCATATGTATACATGTAGTTGCAACTGTAAATCAAACACGGTTTGTGCTAACTCTTTGAAACTTTGGCACAATAATGTAGTTCCAAGTTCTATCGCTATGGTTTGAGTCCTATTGAAGTTGCCCCAAGCAGAGACTGACGAGAATCACTTTCATTGAAAGGGGTTGCCAAGCTTCCAAAAAACTACGATTTCCTGAAATCTGAGCAAACATTTTTTCACCCAATCTTGATGATACTTGCAGGTAATGATCACTACACCTATCCCACTTGGGTCACCCATATTTCGTTCTTCTAGGTTAAACCGTTCCTTTGCAGTAACCGTTTTCATGTTTAGGTTTCACTCTGTTTTCTCCTATATGGATACATGTAGTTGGAACTCTAAATCAAACACGATTTCTGCTAGCTCTTTGAAATTTGTCACAATAATGTAGTTCCAAGTTCTATCGCTATGGTTTGTGTCCTATTGAAGTAGCCCCAAGCAGAGACTGAAGAGAATCACTTTCATTGAAAGGGGTTTCCAAGCTTCTGAAAAACTACGAGTTTCCTGAAATCTCAGCAAACATTTTTTCACCCAATCTTGATGATACTTGCAGGTAATGATCAGTACACCAATACCACATGGCTCACCAAATTTCGTTCTTCTAGGGTTAACCTTTATTTTGCAGTAACCGTTTTCATGTTTAGGTTTCACTCTGTTTTCTCATATATGGATACATGTAGTTGGAACTCTAAATCAAACACGGTTTGTGCTAGCTCTTTGAAACTTTTCACAATAATGTAGTTCCAAATTCTATCGCTATGGTTTGTGTCCTATTCAAGTAGCCCCAAAGCCGAGACTGACGAGAATCACTTTCATTGAAAGGGGTTGCCAAGCTTCCAAAATCTACGAGTTTCCTGAAATCTCAGCAAACATTTTTTCACCCAATCTTGATGATATTTGCAGGTAATGATCAGTACACCAATCCCACTTGGCTCACCAAATTTCGTTCTTCTAGGTTAAACTGTTCCTTTGCTGTAACCGTTTTCATGTTTAGGTTTCACTCTGTTTTCTCCTATATGGATACATGTAGTTGGAACTTTAAATGTAACACGGTTTGTGCTAGCTCTTTGAAATTTGGCACAATAATGTAGTTCCAAGTTCTATCGCTATGGTTTGTGTCCTATTGAAGTAGCCCCAAGCAGAGACTGACGAGAATCAATTTCATTGAAAGGGTTGCCAAGCTTAGAAAAACTACGATTTCCTGAAATCTCAGCAAACATTTTTTCACCCAATCTTGAAGATACTTGCAGGTAATGATCAGGACACCAATCCCCACTTGGCTCACCAAATTTCGTTCTTCTAGGGTAAACTGTTCCTTTGCAGTAACCGTTTTCATGTTTAGGTTTTCACTCTGCTTTCTCCTATATGGATACATGTAGTTGGAACTCTAAATCAAACACGGTTTGTGCTAGCTCTTTGAAACTTGGCACAATAATGTAGTTCCAAGTTCTAATCGCTTGGTTTGTGTCCTATTGAAGTAGCCCCAAGCCGAGAATGACGAGAATCACTTTCATTGAAAGGTGTTGTCAAGCTCCCAAAATCTACGAGTTTCCTGAAATCTCAGCAAACATTCTTTCACCCAATCTTGATGATATTTGCAGGTAATGATCAGTACACCAATCCCACTTGGCTCACCAAATTTTGTTCTTCTAGGTTAAACCGTTCCTTTGCAGTAACCGTTTTCCATGTTTAGGTTTCACTCTGTTTTCTCCTATATGGATACATGTAGTTGGAACTCTAAATCAAACACGGTTTGTGCTAGCTCTTTGAAACGTGGCACAATAAAGTAGTTCAAAGTTCTATCGCTATGGTTTGTGTCCTATTGCAGTACCCCAAGCAGAGACTGACGAGAATCACTTTCATTGAAAGGGGTTGCCAAGCTTAGAAAAAACTACGATTTCCTGAAATCTCAGCAAACATTTTTTCACCCAATCTTGATGATACTTGCAGGTAATGATCAGGACACCAATCCCACTTGGCTCACCAAATTTCGTTCTTCTAGGGTAAACTGTTCCTTTGCAGTAACCGTTTTCATGTTTAGGTTTCACTCTGTTTTCTCCTATATGTATACATGTAGTTGCAACTGTAAATCAAACACGGTTTGTGCTAACTCTTTGAAACTTGGCACAATAATGTAGTTCCAAGTTCTATCGCTATGGTTTGAGTCCTATTGAAGTTGCCCCAAGCAGAGACTGACGAGAATCACTTTCATTGAAAGGGGTTGCCAAGCTTCCAAAAAACTACGATTTCCTGAAATCTGAGCAAACATTTTTTTCACCCAATCTTGATGATACTTGCAGGTAATGATCACTACACCAATCCCACTTGGGTCACCATATTTCGTTCTTCTAGGTTAAACCGTTCCTTTGCAGTAACCGTTTTCATGTTTAAGTTTCACTCTGTTTTCTCCTATATGGATACATGTAGTTGGAACTCTAAATCAAACACGATTTCTGCTAGCTCTTTGAAACGTGGCACAATAATGTAGTTCCAAGTTCTATCGCTATGGTTTGTGTCCTATTGAAGTAGCCCCAAGCAGAGATTGAAGAGAATCACTTTCAATGAAAGGGGTTGCCAAGCTTCCAAAAAACTACGAGTTTCCTGAAATCTCAGCAAACATTTTTTCACCCAATCTTGATTATACTTGCAGGTAATGATCAGTACACCAATCCCACATGGCTCATCAAATTTCGTTCTTCTAGGGTTAACCTTTAATTTGCAGTAACCGTTTTCATGTTTAGGTTTCACTCTGTTTTCTCATATATGGATACATGTATTTGGAACTCTAAATCAAACACGGTTTGTGCTAGCTCTTTGAAACCTGGCACAATAATGTAGTTCCAAGTTCTATCGCTATCGTTTGTGTCCTATTGAAGTAGCCCCAAGCAGAGACTGACGAGAATAACATTCATTGAAAGGGGTTGCCAAGATTCCAAAATACTATGAGTTTCCTGAAATCTCAGCAAACATTTTTTCACCCAATCTTGATGATATTTGCAGGTAATGATCAGTACACCAATCCCACTTTGCTCTCCAAATTTCGTTCTTCTAGGTTAAACCGTTCCTTTGCTGTAACCGTTTTCATGTTTAGGTTTCACTCTGTTTTCTCCTATATGGATACATGTAGTTGGAACTCTAAATCAAACACGGTTTGTGCTAGCTCTTTGAACCTTGGCACAATAATGTAGTTCCAAGTTCTATTGCTTGGTTTGTGTCCTATTGAAGTAGCCCCAAGCCGAGACTGACGAGAATCACTTTCATTGAAAGGGGTTTCCAAGCTTCCAAAATCTACGAGTTTCCTGAAATCTCAGCAAACATTTTTTCACCCAATCTTGATGATATTTGCAGGTAATGATCAGTACACCAATCCCACTTGGCTCACCAAATTTCGTTCTTCTAGGTTAAACCGTTCCTTTGCAGTAACCGTTTTCATGTTTAGGTTTCACTCTGTTTTCTCCTATATGGATACATGTAGTTGGAACTCTAAATCAAACACGGTTGTGCTAGCTCTGTGAAACTTGGCACAATAATGTAGTTCAAAGTTCTAGGGCTATGGTTTGTGTCCTATTGAAGTACCCCAAGCAGAGACTGACGAGAATCACTTTCATTGAAAGGGGTTGCCAAGCTTCCAAAAAACTACGAGTTTCCTGAAACCTCAGCAAACATTTTTTCACCCAATCTTGATGATATTAGCAGGTAATGATCAGTACACCAATCCCACTTGGCTCACCAAATTTCGTTCTTCCAGGGTAAACCGTTCCTTTGCAGTAACCGTTTTCATGTTTAGGTTTCACACTGTTTTCTCCTATATGTATACATGTATTTGGAACTCTAAATCAAACACGGTTTGTGCTAGCTCTTTGAAATTTGGCACAATAATGTAGTTCCAAGTTCTATTGCTTGGTTTGTGTCCTATTGAAGTAGCCCCAAGCAGAGACTGACGAGAATCACTTTCATTGAAAGGGGTTGCCAAGCTTAGAAAAAACTATGATTTCCTGAAATCTCAGCAAACATTTTTTCACCCAATCTTGATGATACTTGCAGGTAATGATCTGGACACCAATCCCACTTGGCTCACCAAATTTCGTTCTTCTAGGGTAAACTGTTCCTTTGCAGTAACCGTTTTCATGTTTAGGTTTCACTCTGTTTTCTCCTATATGTATACATGTATTTGCAACTGTAAATCAAACACGGTTTGTGCTAACTCTTTGAAACTTGGCACAATAACGTAGTTCCAAGTTCTATCGCTATGGTTTGTGTCCTATTGAAGTAGCCCCAAGCAGAGACTGACGAGAATCACTTTCATTGAAAGGGGTTGCCAAGCTTCCAAAAAACTACGATTTCCTGAAATCTGAGCAAACATTTTTTTCACCCAATCTTGATGATACTTGCAGGTAATGATCAGGACACCAATCCCACTTGGGTCACCATATTTCGTTCTTCTAGGTTAAACCGTTCCTTTGCAGTAACCGTTTTCATGTTTAGGTTTCACTCTGTTTTCTCCTATATGGATACATGTAGTTGGAACTCTAAATCAAACACGATTTCTGCTAGCTCTTTGAAACTTGTCAGAATAATGTAGTTCCAAGTTCTATCGCTATGGTTTGTGTCCTATTGAAGTAGCCCCAAGCAGAGACTGAAGAGAATCACTTTCAATGAAAGGGGTTGCCAAGCTTCCAAAAAACTACGAGTTTCCTGAAATCTCATCAAACATTTTTTCACCCAATCTTGATGATACTTGCAGGTAATGATCAGTACACCAATCCCACTTGGCTCACCAAATTTCGTTCTTCCAGGGTAAACCGTTCCTTTGCAGTAACCGTTTTCATGTTTAGGTTTCACTCTGTTTTCTCCTATATGGATACATGTATTTGGAACTCTAAATCAAACACGGTTTCTGCTAGCTCTTTGAAACTTGGCAGAATAATGTAGTTCCAAGTTCTATCGCTATGGTTTGTGTTCTATTGAAGTAGCCCCAAGCAGAGACTGACGAGAATCACTTTCATTGAAAGGGGTTGCCAAGCTTCCAAAAAACTACGAGTTTCCTGAAATCTCAGCAAACATTTTTTCACCCAATCTTGATGATACTTGCAGGTAATGATCAGTACACCAATCCCACTTTGCTCTCCAAATTTCGTTCTTCTAGGTTAAACCGTTCCTTTGCAGTAACCGTTTACATGTTTAGGTTTCACTCTGTTTTCTCCTATATGGATACATGTAGTTGGAACTCTAAATCAAACACGGTTTCTGCTAGCTCTTTGAAACTTGGCACAATAATGTAGTTCCAAGTTCTATCGCTATGGTTTGTGTCCTATTGAAGTAGCCCCAAGCAGAGACTGACCAGAATCACTTTCATTGAAAGGGGTTGCCAAGCTTCCAAAATCTACGAGTTTCCTGAAATCTCAGCAAACATTTTTTCACCCAATCTTGATGATATTTGCAGGTAATGATCAGTACACCAATCCCACTTCGCTCTCCAAATTTCGTTCTCCTAGGTTAAACCGTTCCTTTGCAGGAACCGTTTTCATGTTTAGGTTTCACTCTGTTTTCTCCTATATGGATACATGTAGTTGGAACTCTAAATCAAACACGGTTTCTGCTAGCTCTTTGAAACTTGGCACAATAATGTAGTTCCAAGTTCTATCGCTATGGTTTGTGTCCTATTGAAGTAGCCCCAAGCAGAGACTGACGAGAATCACTTTCATTGAAAGGGGTTGCCAAGCTTCCAAAAAACTACGAGTTTCCTGAAATCTCAGCAAACATTTTTTCACCCAATCTTGATGATACTTGCAGGTAATGATCAGTACACCAATCCCACATGGCTCACCAAATTTCGTTCTTCTAGGGTTAACCTTTAATTTGCAGTAACCGTTTTCATGTTTAGGTTTCACTCTGTTTTCTCATATATGGATACATGTAGTTGGAACTCTAAATCAAACACGGTTTGTGCTAGCTCTTTGAAACTTTTCACAATAATGTAGTTCCAAGTTCTATCGCTATGGTTTGTGTCCTATTCAAGTAGCCCCAAGCCGAGACTGACGAGAATCACTTTCATTGAAAGGGGTTGCCAAGCTTCCAAAATCTACGAGTTTCCTGAAATCTCAGCAAACATTTTTTCACTCAATCTTGATAATATTTGCAGGTAATGATCAGTACACCAATCCCACTTGGCTCACCAAATTTTGTTCTTCTAGGTTAAACCGTTCCTTTGCTGTAACCGTTTTCATGTTTAGGTTTCACTCTGTTTTCTCCTATATGGATACATGTAGTTGGAAATTTAAATGAAACACGGTTTCTGCTAGCTCTTTGAAACTTGGCACAATAATGTAGTTCCAAGTTCTATCGCTATGGTTTGTGTCCTATTGAAGTAGCCCCAAGCAGAGACTGACGAGAATCACTTTCATTGAAAGGGGTTGCCAAGCTTCCAAAAAACTACGAGTTTCCTGAAACCTCAGCAAACATTTTTTCACCCAATCTTGATGATATTAGCAGGTAATGATCAGTACACCAATCCCACTTGGCTCACCAAATTTCGTTCTTCCAGGGTAAACCGTTCCTTTGCAGTAACCGTTTTCATGTTTAGGTTTCACACTGTTTTCTCCTATATGGATAC
This sequence comes from Urocitellus parryii, assembly GCF_045843805.1. Taxonomy (NCBI): domain Eukaryota; kingdom Metazoa; phylum Chordata; class Mammalia; order Rodentia; family Sciuridae; genus Urocitellus; species Urocitellus parryii. The sequence goes on along the minus strand of NW_027551899.1, from coordinate 26,657 downwards.
ATGTATTTGGAACTCTAAATCAAACACGGTTTGTCCTAGCTCTTTGAAATTGGCACAATAATGTAGTTCCAAGTTCTATCGCTATGGTTTGTGTCCTATTGAAGTAGCCCCAAGCAGAGACTGACCAGAATCACTTTCATTGAAAGGGGTTGCCAAGCTTAGAAAAAACTACGATTTCCTGAAATCTCAGCAAACATTTTTTCACCCAATCTTGATGATACTTGCAGGTAATGATCAGGACACCAATCCCACTTGGCTCACCAAATTTCGTTCTTCTAGGGTAAACTGTTCCTTTGCAGTAACCGTTTTCATGTTTAGGTTTCACTCTGTTTTCTCCTATATGTATACATGTATTTGCAACTGTAAATCAAACACGGTTTGTGCTAACCCTTTGAAACTTGGCACAATAACGTAGTTCCAAGTTCTATCGCTATGGTTTGTGTCCTATTGAAGTAGCCCCAAGCAGAGACTGACGAGAATCACTTTCATTGAAAGGGGTTGCCAAGCTTCCAAAAAACTACGATTTTCTGAAATCTGAGCAAACATTTTTTTTCACCCAATCTTGATGATACTTGCAGGTAATGATCAGGACACCAATCCCACTTGGGTCACCATATTTCGTTCTTCTAGGTTAAACCGTTCCTTTGCAGTAACCGTTTTCATGTTTAGGTTTCACTCTGTTTTCTCCTATATGGATACATGTAGTTGGAACTCTAAATCAAACACGATTTCTGCTAGCTCTTTGAAACTTGGCAGAATAATGTAGTTCCAAGTTCTATCGCTATGGTTTGTGTCCTATTGAAGTAGCCCCAAGCAGAGACTGAAGAGAATCACTTTCAATGAAAGGGGTTGCCAAGCTTCCAAAAAACTACGAGTTTCCTGAAATCTCAGCAAACATTTTTTCACCCAATCTTGATGATACTTGCAGGTATTGATCAGTACACCAATCCCACTTTGCTCTCCAAATTTCGTTTCTTCTAGGTTAAACCGTTCCTTTGCTGTAACCGTTTCATGTTTAGGTTTCACTCTGTTTTCTCCTGTATGGATACATGTAGTTGGAACTCTAAATCAAACACGGTTTGTGCTAGCTCTTTGAAACTTGGCACAATAATGTAGTTCCAAGTTCTATCGCTATGGTTTGTGTCCTTTTGAAGTAGCCCGAAGCAGAGACTGACGAGAATCACTTTCATTGAAAGGGGTTGCCAAGTTTCCAAAATCTACGAGTTTCCTGAAATCTCAGCAAACATTCTTTCACCCAATCTTGATGATTTGCAGGTAATGATCAGTACACCAATCCCACTTGGCTCACCAAATTTCGTTCTTCTAGGTTAAACCGTTCCTTTGCAGTAACCGTTTTCATGTTTAGGTTTCACTCTGTTTTCTCCTATATGTATACATGTAGTTGCAACTGTAAATCAAACACGGTTTGTGCTAACTCTTTGAAACTTGGCACAATAATGTAGTTCCAAGTTCTATCGTTATGGTTTGAGTCCTATTGAAGTAGCCCCAAGCAGAGACTGACGAGAATCACTTTCATTGAAAGGGGTTGCCAAGCTTCCAAAAAACTACGATTTCCTGAAATCTGAGCAAACATTTTTTTCACCCAATCTTGATGATACTTGCAGGTAATGATCAGGACACCAATCCCACTTGGGTCACAATATTTCGTTCTTCTAGGTTAAACCGTTCCTTTGCAGTAACCGTTTTCATGTTTAGGTTTCACTCTGTTTTCTCCTATATGGATACATGTATTTGGAACTCTAAATCAAACACGATTTCTGCTAGCTCTTTGAAATTTGTCACAATAATGTAGTTCCAAGTTCTATCGCTATGGTTTGTGTCCTATTGAAGTAGCCCCAAGCAGAGACTGAAGAGAATCACTTTCATTGAAAGGGGTTGCCAAGCTTCCAAAAAACTACGAGTTTCCTGGAATCTGAGCAAATATTTTTTCACCCAATCTTGATGATACTTGCAGGTAATGATCAGTACACTAGTCCCACTTGGCTCACCAAATTTCGTTCTTCTAGGTTTAACCGTTCATTTGCAGTAACCGTTTCATGTTTAGGTTTCACTCTGTTTTCTCCTGTATGGATACATGTAGTTGGAACTCTAAATCAAACACGGTTTGTGCTAGCTCTTTGAAACTTGGCACAATAATGTAGTTCCAAGTTCTATCGCTATGGTTTGTGTCCTATTGAAGTAGCCCCAAGCAGAGACTGACGAGAATCACTTTCATTGAAAGGGGTTGCCAAGCTTCCAAAATCTACGAGTTTCCTGAAATCTCAGCAAACATTTTTTCACCCAATCTTGATGATATTTGCAGGTAATGATCAGTACACCAATCGCACTTGGCTCACCAAATTTCGTTCTTCTAGGTTAAACCGTTCCTTTGCAGTAACCGTTTTCATGTTTAGGTTTCACTCTGTTTTCTCCTATATGGATACATGTAGTTGGAACTTTAAATGAAACACGGTTTCTGCTAGCTCTTTGAAACTTGGCACAATAATGTAGTTCCAAGTTATATCGCTATGGTTTGTGTCCTATTGAAGTAGCCCCAAGCAGAGACTGACGAGAATCACTTTCATTGAAAGGGGTTGCCAAGCTTCCAAAAAACTACGAGTTTCCTGAAACCTCAGCAAACATTTTTTCACCCAATCTTGATGATATTAGCAGGTAATGATCAGTACACCAATCCCACTTGGCTCACTAAATTTCGTTCTTCCAGGGTAAACCGTTCCTTTCCAGTAACCGTTTTCATGTTTAGGTTTCACACTGTTTTCTCCTATATGGATACATGTAGTTGGAACTCTAAATCAAACACGGTTTGTGCTAGCTCTTTGAAATTTGGCACAATAATGTAGTTCCAAGTTCTATCGCTATGGTTTGTGTCCTATTGAAGTAGCCCCAAGCAGAGACTGACGAGAATCACTTTCATTGAAAGGGGTTGCCAAGCTTAGAAAAAACTACGATTTCCTGAAATCTCAGCAAACATTTTTTCACCCAATCTTGATGATACTTGCAGGTAATGATCAGGACACCAATCCTACTTGGCTCACCAGATTTCATTCTTCTAGGGTAAACTGTTCCTTTGCAGGAACCGTTTTCATGTTTAGGTTTCACTCTGTTTTCTCCTATATGGATACATGTAGTTGGAACTCTAAATCAAACACGGTTTGTGCTAGCTCTTTGAAACTTGGCACAATAATGTAGTTCCAAGTTCTATCGCTTGGTTTGTGTCCTATTGAAGTAGCCCCAAGCCGAGACTGAGGAGAATCACTTTCATTGAAAGGGATTGCCAAGCTTCCAAAATCTACGAGTTTCCTGAAATCTCAGCAAACATTCTTTCACCCAATCTTGATGATATTTGCAGGTAATGATCAGTACACCAATCCCACTTGGCTCACCAAATTTCGTTCTTCTAGGTTAAACCGTTCCTTTGCAGTAACCGTTTTCATGTTTAGGTTTCACTCTGTTTTCTCCTATATGGATACATGTAATTGGAACTCTAAATCAAACACGGTTTGTGCTAGCTCCTTGAAACTTGGCACAATAAAGTAGTTCAAAGTTCTATCGCTATGGTTTGTGTCGTATTGCAGTACCCCAAGCAGAGACTGACGAGAATCACTTTCATTAAAAGGGGTTGCCAAGCTTAGAAAAAACTACGATTTCCTGAAATCTCAGCAAACATTTTTTCTCCCAATCTTGATGATACCTGCAGGTAATGATCAGGACACCAATCCCACTTGGCTCACCAAATTTCGTTCTTCTAGGTTAAACCGTTCCTTTGCTGTAACCGTTTTCATTTTTAGGTTTCACTCTGTTTTCTCCTATATGGATACATGTAGTTGGAACTTTAAATGAAACACGGTTTCTGCTAGCTCTTTGAAACTTGGCACAATAATGTAGTTCCAAGTTCTATCGCTATGGTTTGTGTCCTATTGAAGTAGCCCCAAGCCGAGACTGACGAGAATCACTTTCATTGAAAGGGATTGCCAAGCTTCCAAAATCTACGAGTTTCCTGAAATCTCAGCAAACATTCTTTCACCCAATCTTGATGATATTTGCAGGTAATGATCAGTACACCAATCCCACTTGGCTCACCAAATTTCGTTCTTCTAGGTTAAACCGTTCCTTTGAAGTAACCGTTTTCATGTTTAGGTTTCACTCTGTTTTCTCCTATATGGATACATGTAATTGGAACTCTAAATCAAACACGGTTTGTGCTAGCTCTTTGAAACTTGGCACAATAAAGTAGTTCAAAGTTCTATCGCTATGGTTTGTGTCGTATTGCAGTACCCCAAGCAGAGACTGACGAGAATCACTTTCATTGAAAGGGGTTGCCAAGCTTAGAAAAAACTACGATTTCCTGAAATCTCAGCAAACATTTTTTCTCCCAATCTTGATGATACCTGCAGGTAATGATCAGGACAATAATCCCACTTGGCTCACCAAATTTCGTTCTTCTAGGTTAAACCGTTCCTTTGCTGTAACCGTTTTCATGTTTAGGTTTCACTCTGTTTTCTCCTATATGGATACATGTAGTTGGAACTTTAAATGAAACACGGTTTCTGCTAGCTCTTTGAAACTTGGCACAATAATGTAGTTCCAAGTTCTATCGCTATGGTTTGTGTCCTATTGAAGTAGCCCCAAGCAGAGACTGACGAGAATCACTTTCATTGAAAGGGGTTGCCAAGCTTCCAAAATCTACGAGTTTCCTGAAATCTCAGCAAACATTTTTTCACCCAATCTTGATGATATTTGCAGGTAATGATCAGTACACCAATCCCACTTAGCTCTCCAAATTTCGTTCTCCTAGGTTAAACCGTTCCTTTGCAGTGACCGTTTTCATGTTTAGGTTTCACTCTGTTTTCTCTATATGGATACAAGTAGTTGGAACTCTAAATCAAACACGGTTTGTGCTAGTTCTTTAAAACTTGGCACAATAATGTAGTTCCAAGTTGTATCGCTATGGTTTGTGTCCTATTGAAGTAGCCCCAAGCAGAGACTGACTAGAATCACTTTCATTGAAAGGGGTTGCCAAGCTTCCAAAAAACTACGAGTTTTCGGAATCTGAGCAAACATTTTTTCACCCAATCTTGATGATACTTGGAGGTAATGATCACCACACCAATCCCACTTGGCTCACCAAATTTCGTTCTTCTAGGTTAAACCGTTCCTTTGCAGTAACTGTTTTCATGTTTAGGTTTCACTCTGTTTTCTCCTATATGGACACATGTAGTTGGAACTCTAAATCAAACACGGTTTCTGCTAGCTCTTTGAAACTTGGCACAATAATGTAGTTCCAAGTTCTATCGCTATGGTTTGTGTCCTATTGAAGTAGCCCCAAGCAGAGACTGAAGAGAATCACTTTCATTGAAAGGGGTTTCCAAGCTTCTGAAAAACTACGAGTTTCCTGAAATCTCAGCAAACATTTTTTCACCCAATCTTGATGATACTTGCAGGTAATGATCAGTACACCAATCCCACTTGGCTCACCAAATTTCGTTCTTCTAGGTTAAACCGTTCCTTTGCAGTAACCGTTTTCATGTTTAGGTTTCACTCTGTTTTCTCCTATATGGATACATGTATTTGGAACTCTAAATCAAACACGGTTTCTGCTAGCTCTTTGAAACTTGGCACAATAATGTAGTTCCAAGTTCTATCGCTATGGTTTGTGTCCTATTGAAGTAGCCCCAAGCAGAGACTGACGAGAATCACTTTCATTGAAAGGGGTTGCCAAGCTTCCAAAAAACTACGAGTTTCCTGAAATCTCAGCAAACATTTTTTCACCCAATCTTGATGATACTTGCAGGTAATGATCAGTACACCAATCCCACTTTGCTCTCCAAATTTCGTTCTTCTAGGTTAAACCGTTCCTTTGCAGTACCCGTTTTCATGTTTAGGTTTCACTCTGTTTTCTCCTATATGGATACATGTAGTTGGAACTCTAAATCAAACACGGTTTCTGCTAGCTCTTTGAAACGTGGCACAATAATGTAGTTCCAAGTTCTATCGCTATGGTTTGTGTCCTATTGAAGTAGCCCCAAGCAGAGACTGACGAGAATCACTTTCATTGAAAGGGGTTGCCAAGCTTCCAAAAAACTACGAGTTTCCTGAAACCTCAGCAAACATTTTTTCACCCAATCTTGATGATACTTGCAGGTAATGATCAGTACGCCAGTCCCACTTTGCTCTCCAAATTTTGTTCTTCTAGGTTAAACCGTTCGTATGCAGTAACCGTTTTCATGTTTAGGTTTCACTCTGTTTTCTCCTATATGGATACATGTATTTGGAACTCTAAATCAAACACGGTTTGTGCTAGCTCTTTGAAACTTTGCAGAATAATGTAGTTCCAAGTTCTATCGCTACGGTTTGTGTCCTATTGAAGTAGCCCCAAGCAGAGACTGACGAGAATCACTTTCATTGAAAGGGGTTGCCAAGCTTCCAAAAAACTACGAGTTTTCGGAATCTGAGCAAACATTTTTTCACCCAATCTTGATGATACTTACAGGTAATGATCACCACACCAATCCCACTTGGCTCACCAAATTTCGTTCTTCTAGGTTAAACCGTTCCTTTGCAGTAACTGTTTTCATGTTTAGGTTTCACTCTGTTTTCTCCAATATGGATACATGTAGTTGGAACTCTAAATCAAACACGGTTTCTGCTAGCTCTTTGAAACTTGGCACAATAATGTAGTTCCAAGTTCTATCGCTATGGTTTGTGTCCTATTGAAGTAGCCCCAAGCAGAGACTGAAGAGAATAACATTCATTGAAAGGGGTTGCCAAGATTCCAAAATACTACGAGTTTCCTGAAATCTCAGCAAACATTTTTTCACCCAATCTTGATGATACTTGCAGGTAATGATCACCACACCTATCCCACTTGGCTCACCAAATTTCGTTCTTCTAGGTTATACCGTTCCTTTGCAGTAACCGTTTTCATGTTTAGGTTTCACTCTGTTTTCTCCTATATGGACACATGTAGTTGGAACTCTAAATCAAACACGGTTTGTGCTAGCTCTTTGAAACTTGGCACAATAATGTAGTTCCAAGTTCTATCGCTATGGTTTGTGTCCTATTGAAGTAGCCCCAAGCAGAGACTGACGAGAATCACTTTCATTGAAAGGGGTTGCCAAGCTTCTGAAAAACTACGAGTTTCCTGAAATCTCAGCAAACATTTTTTCACCCAAACTTGATGATACTGGCAGGTAATGATCAGTACACCAGTCCCACTTGGCTCACCAAATTTCGTTCTTCTAGGTTTAACCGTTCAATTGCAGTAACCGTTTTCATGTTTAGGTTTCACTCTGTTTTCTCATATATGGATACATGTAGTCGGAACTCTAAATAAAACACGGTTTGTGCTAGCTCTTTGAAACTTGGCACAATAATGAAGTTCCAAGTTCTATCACTATGGTTTGTGTCCTATTCAAGTAGCCCCAAGCAGAGACTGACGAGAATAACATTCATTGAAAGGGGTTGCCAAGCGTCCAAAAAACTACGTGTTTCCTGGAATCTGAGCAAACATTTTTTCACCCAATCTTGATGATACTTGCAGGTATTGATCAGTACACCAATCCCACTTTGCTCTCCAGATTTCGTTCTTCTAGGTTAAACCGTTCCTTTGCTGTAACCGTTTTCATGTTTAGGTTTCACTCTGTTTTCTCCTATATGGACACATGTAGTTGGAACTCTAAATCAAACACAGTTTGTGCTAGCTCTTTGAAACTTGGCACAATAATGTAGTTCCAAGTTCTATCGCTTGGTTTGTGTCCTATTGAAGTAGCCCCAAGCCGAGACTGACGAGAATCACTTTCATTAAAGGGGTTGCCAAGCTTCCAAAATCTACGAGTTTCCTGAAATATCAGCAAACATTTTTTCACCCAATCTTGATGATATTGGCAGGTAATGATCAGTACACCAATCCCACTTTGCTCACCAAATTTCGTTCTTCTAGGTTAAACCGTTCCTTTGCAGTAACCGTTTTCATGTTTAGGTTTCACTCTGTTTTCTCCTATATGGATACATGTAGTTGGAACTCTAAATCAAACACGGTTTGTGCTAGCTCTTTGAAACTTGGCAGAATAATGTAGTTCGAAGTTCTATCCGTTACGGTTTGTGTCCTATTGAAGTAGCCCCAAGCAGAGACTGACGAGAATCACTTTCATTGAAAGGGGTTGCCAATCTTCCAAAAAACTACGAGTTTCCTGGAATCTGAGCAAATATTTTTTTCACCCAATCTTGATGATACTTGGAGGTAATGATCAGCACACCAATCCCACTTGGCTCACCAAATTTCGTTCTTCTAGGTTAAACCGTTCCTTTGCAGTAACTGTTTTCATGTTTAGGTTTCACTCTGTTTTCTCCTATATGGATACATGTAGTTGGAACTTTAAATCAAACACGGTTTCTGCTAGCTCTTTGAAACTTGGCTCAATAATGTAGTTCCAAGTTCTATCGCTATGGTTTGAGTCCTATTGAAGTAGCCCCAAGCAGAGACTGACGAGAATCACTTTCATTGAAAGGGGTTGCCAAGCTTCCAAAAAACTACGAGTTTCCTGAAACCTCAGCAAACATTTTTTCACCCAATCTTGATGATACTTGCAGGTAATGATCAGTACACCAGTCCCACTTGGCTCACCAAATTTCGTTCTTCTAGGTTTAACCGTTCATTTGCAGTAACCGTTTTCATGTTTAGGTTTCACTCTGTTTTCTCCTGTATGGATACATGTAGTTGGAACTCTAAATCAACCACGGTTTGTGCTAGCTCCTAGAAACTTGGCACAATAATGTAGTTCCAAGTTCTATCCCTATGGTTTGTGTCCTATTGAAGTAGCCCCAAGCAGAGACTGACGAGAATCACTTTCATTGAAAGGGGTTGCCAAGCTTCCAAAAAACTACGAGTTTCCTGAAATCTCAGCAAACATTTTTTCACCCAATTTTGATGATACTTGCAGGTAATGATCAGTACACCAATCCCACTTTGCTCTCAAATTTCGTTCTTCTAGGTTAAACCGTTCCTTTGCAGTAACCGTTTCCATGTTTAGGTTTCACTCTGTTTTCTCCTATATGTATACATGTAGTTGGAACTCTAAATCAAACACGGTTTGTGCTAGCTCTTTGAAACTTGGCACAATAATGTAGTTCCAAGTTCTATCGCTTGGTTTGTGTCCTATTGAAGTAGCCCCAAGCCGAGACTGACGAGAATCAATTTCATTGAAAGGGGTTGCCAAGCTTCCAAATCTACGAGTTTCCTGAAATCTCAGCAAACATTTTTTTCACCCAATCTTGATGATACTTGCAGGTAATGATCAGTACACCAATCCCACATGGCTCACCAAATTTCGTTCTTCTAGGGTTAACCTTTAATTTGCAGTAACCGTTTTCATGTTTAGGTTTCACTCTGTTTTCTCATATATGGATACATGTAGTTGGAACTCTAAATCAAACACGGTTTGTGCTAGCTCTTTGAAACTTTTCACAATAATGTAGTTCCAAGTTCTATCGCTATGGTTTGTGTCCTATTCAAGTAGCCCCAAGCCGAGACTGACGAGAATCACTTTCATTGAAAGGGGTTGCCAAGCTTAGAAAAAACTACGATTTCCTGAAATCTAAGCAAACATTTTTTCTCCCAATCTTGATGATACCTGCAGGTAATGATCAGGACACCAATCCCACTTGGCTCACCAAATTTTGTTCTTCTAGGTTAAACCGTTCCTTTGCTGTAACCGTTTTCATGTTTAGGTTTCACTCTGTTTTCTCCTATATGGATACATGTAGTTGGAACTTTAAATGAAACACGGTTTCTGCTAGCTCTTTGAAACTTGGCACAATAATGTAGTTCCAAGTTCTATCGCTATGGTTTGTGTCATATTGAAGTAGCCCCAAGCAGAGACTGACGAGAATCACTTTCATTGAAAGGGGTTGCCAAGCTTCCAAAAAACTACGAGTTTCCTGAAACCTCAGCAAACATTTTTTCACCCAATCTTGATGATATTAGCAGGTAATGATCAGTACACCAATCCCACTTGGCTCACCAAATTTCGTTCTTCCAGGGTAAACCGTTCCTTTGCAGTAACCGTTTTCATGTTTAGGTTTCACACTGTTTTCTCCTATATGGATACATGTATTTGGAACTCTAAATCAAACACGGTTTGTGCTAGCTCTTTGAAATTGGCACAATAATGTAGTTCCAAGTTCTATCGCTATAGTTTGTGTCCTATTGAAGTAGCCCCAAGCAGAGACTGACGAGAAATCACTTTCATTGAAACGGGTTGCCAAGCTTAGAAAAAACTACGATTTCCTGAAATCTCAGCAAACATTTTTTCACCCAATCTTGATGATACTTGCAGGTAATGATCAGGACACCAATCCCACTTGGCTCACCAAATTTCGTTCTTCTAGGTTAAACTGTTCCTTTGCAATAACCGTTTTCATGTTTAGGTTTCACTCTGTTTTCTCCTATATGTATACATGTATTTGCAACTGTAAATCAAACACGGTTTGTGCTAACTCTTTGAAACTTGGCACAATAACGTAGTTCCAAGTTCTATCGCTATGGTTTGTGTCCTATTGAAGTAGCCCCAAGCAGAGACTGACGAGAATCACTTTCATTGAAAGGGGTTGCCAAGCTTCCAAAAAACTACGATTTCCTGAAATCTGAGCAAACATTTTTTTTCACCCAATCTTGATGATACTTGCAGGTAATGATCAGGACACCAATCCCACTTGGGTCACCATATTTCGTTCTTCTAGGTTAAACCGTTCCTTTGCAGTAACCGTTTTCATGTTTAGGTTTCACTCTGTTTTCTCCTATATGGATACATGTAGTTGGAACTCTAAATCAAACACGATTTCTGCTAGCTCTTTGAAACTTGGCAGAATAATGTAGTTCCAAGTTCTATCGCTATGGTTTTGTGTCCTATTGAAGTAGCCCCAAGCAGAGACTGAAGAGAATCACTTTCAATGAAAGGGGTTGCCAAGCTTCCAAAAAACTACGAGTTTCCTGAAATCTCAGCAAACATTTTTTCACCCAATCTTGATGATACTTGCAGGTAATGATCAGTACACCAATCCCACTTGGCTCACCAAATTTCGTTCTTCTAGGTTAAACCGTTCCTTTGCAGTAACCGTTTTCATGTTTAGGTTTCACTCTGTTTTCTCCTATATGGATACATGTATTTGGAACTCTAAATCAAACACGGTTTCTGCTAGCTCTTTGAAACTTGGCACAATAATGTAGTTCCAAGATCTATCGCTATGGTTTGTGTCCTATTGAAGTAGCCCCAAGCAGAGACTGACGAGAATCACTTTCATTGAAAGGGGTTGTCAAGCTTCCAAAAAACTACGAGTTTCCTGAAATCTCAGCAAACATTTTTTCACCCAATCTTGATGATACTTGCAGGTAATGATCAGTACACCAATCCCACTTTGCTCTCCAAATTTCGTTCTTCTAGGTTAAACCGTTCCTTTGCAGTAACCGTTTTCATGTTTAGGTTTCACTCTGTTTTCTCCTATATGGATACATGTAGTTGGAACTCTAAATCAAACACGGTTTCTGCTAGCTCTTTGAAACTTGGCACAATAATGTAGTTCCAAGTTCTATCGCTATGGTTTGTGTCCTATTGAAGTAGCCCCAAGCAGAGACTGACGAGAATCACTTTCATTGAAAGGGGTTGCCAAGCTTCCAAAGAACTACGAGTTTCCTGAAATCTCAGCAAACATTTTTTCACCCAATTTTGATGATACTTGCAGGTAATGATCAGTACACCAATCCCACTTTGCTCTCCAAATTTCGTTCTTCTAGGTTAAACCGTTCCTTTGCAGTAACCGTTTTCATGTTTAGGTTTCACTCTGTTTTCTCCTATATGTATACATGTAGTTGGAACTCTAAATCAAACACGGTTTGTGCTAGCTCTTTGAAACTTGGCACAATACTGTAGTTCCAAGTTCTATCGCTTGGTTTGTGTCCTATTGAAGTAGCCCCAAGCCGAGACTGACGAGAATCACTTTCATTGAAAGGGGTTGCCAAGCTTCCAAAATCTACGAGTTTCCTGAAATCTCAGCAAACATTATTTCACCCAATCTTGATGATACTTGCAGGTAATGATCAGTACACCAGTCCCACTTGGCTCACCAAATTTCGTTCTTCTAGGTTTAACCGTTCATTTGCAGTAACCGTTTCATGTTTAGGTTTCACTCTGTTTTCTCCTGTATGGATACATGTAGTTGGAACTCTAAATCAAACACGGTTTGTGCTAGCTCTTTGAAACTTGGCACAATAATGTAGTTCCAAGTTCTATCGCTATGGTTTGTGTCCTATTGAAGTAGCCCGAAGCAGAGACTGACGAGAATCACTTTCATTGAAAGGGGTTGCAAAGCTTCCAAAATCTACGAGTTTCCTGAAATCTCAGCAAACATTCTTTCACCCAATCTTGATGATATTTGCAGGTAATGATCAGTACACCAATCCCACTTGGCTCACCAAATTTCGTTCTTCTAGGTGAAACCGTTCCTTTGCAGTAACCGTTTTCATGTTTAGGTTTCACTCTGTTTTCTCCTATATGGATACATGTAGTTGGAACTCTAAATCAAACACGGTTTGTGCTAGCTCTTTGAAACTTGGCACAATAAAGTACTTCAAAGTTCTATCGCTATGGTTTGTGTCCTATTGCAGTACCCCAAGCAGAGACTGACGAGAATCACTTTCATTGAAAGGGGTTGCCAAGCTTAGAAAAAACTACGATTTCCTGAAATCTCAGCAAACATTTTTTCACCCAATCTTGATGATACTTGCAGGTAATGATCAGGACACCAATCCCACTTGGCTCACCAAATTTCGTTCTTCTAGGGTAAACTGTTCCTTTGCAGTAACCGTTTTCATGTTTAGGTTTCACTCTGTTTTCTCCTATATGTATACATGTAGTTGCAACTGTAAATCAAACACGGTTTGTGCTAACTCTTTGAAACTTGGCACAATAATGTAGTTCGAAGTTCTATCGCTAAGGTTTGTGTCCTATTGAAGTAGCCCCAAGCAGAGACTGACGAGAATCACTTTCATTGAAAGGGGTTGCCAAGCTTCCAAAAAACTACGATTTCCTGAAATCTGAGCAAACATTTTTTTCACCCAATCTTGATGATACTTGCAGGTAATGATCAGGACACCAATCCCACTTGGGTCACCATATTTCGTTCTTCTAGGTTAAACCGTTCCTTTGCCAGTAACCGTTTTCATGTTTAGGTTTCACTCTGTTTTCTCCTATATGGATACATGTAGTTGGAACTCTAAATCAAACACGATTTCTGCTAGCTCTTTGAAATTTGTCACAATAATGTAGTTCCAAGTTCTATCGCTATGGTTTGTGTCCTATTGAAGTAGCCCCAAGCAGAGACTGACGAGAATCACTTTCATTGAAAGGGGTTGCCAAGCTTCCAAAAAACTACGAGTTTCCTGGAATATGAGCAAATATTTTTTCACCCAATCTTGATGATACTTGCAGGTAATGATCAGTACACCAGTCCCACTTGGCTCACCAAATTTCGTTCTTCTAGGTTTAACCGTTCATTTGCAGTAACCGTTTCATGTTTAGGTTTCACTCTGTTTTCTCCTGTATGGATACATGTAGTTGGAACTCTAAATCAAACACGGTTTGTGCTAGCTCTTTGAAACTTGGCACAATAATGTAGTTCCAAGTTCTATCGCTATGGTTTGTGTCCTATTGAAGTAGCCCAAAGCAGAGACTGACGAGAATCACTTTCATTGAAAGGGATTGCCAAGCTTCCAAAAAACTACGATTTCCTGAAATCTCAGCAAACATTCTTTCACCCAATCTTGATGATATTTGCAGGTAATGATCAGTACACCAATCCCACTTGGCTCACCAAATTTCGTTCTTCTAGGTTAAACCGTTCCTTTGCAGTAACCGTTTTCATGTTTAGGTTTCACTCTGTTTTCTCCTATATGGATACATATAATTGGAACTCTAAATCAAACACGGTTTGTGCTAGCTCTTTGAAACTTGGCACAATAAAGTAGTTCAAAGTTCTATCGCTATGGTTTGTGTCGTATTGCAGTACCCCAAGCAGAGGACTGACGAGAATCACTTTCATTGAAAGGGGTTGCCAAGCTTAGAAAAAACTACGATTTCCTGAAATCTCAGCAAACATTTTTTCTCCCAATCTTGATGATACTGGCAGGTAATAATCTGGACACCAATCCCACTTGGCTCACCAAATTTCGTTCTTCTAGGTTAAACCGTTCCTTTGCTGTAACCGTTTTCATGTTTAGGTTTCACTCTGTTTTCTCCTATATGGATACATGTAGTTGGAAATTTAAATGAAACACGGTTTCTGCTAGCTCTTTGAAACTTGGCACAATAATGTAGTTCCAAGTTCTATCGCTATGGTTTGTGTCCTATTGAAGTAGCCCCAAGCAGAGACTGACGAGAATCACTTTCATTGAAAGGGGTTGCGAAGTTTCCAAAAACTATGAGTTTCCTGAAACCTCAGCAAACATTTTTTCACCCAATCTTGATGATATTAGCAGGTAATGATCAGTACACCAATCCCACTTGGCTCACTAAATTTCGTTCTTCCAGGGTAAACCGTTCCTTTGCAGTAACCGTTTTCATGTTTAGGTTTCACACTGTTTTCTCCTATATGGATACATGTATTTGGAACTCTAAATCAAACACGGTTTGTGCTAGCTCTTTGAAATTGGCACAATAATGTAGTTCCAAGTTCTATCGCTATAGTTTGTGTCCTATTGAAGTAGCCCCAAGCAGAGACTGACGAGAATCACTTTCATTGAAAGGGGTTGCCAAGCTTAGAAAAAACTACGATTTCCTGAAATCTCAGCAAACATTTTTTCACCCAATCTTGATGATACTTGCAGGTAATGATCAGGACACCAATCCCACTTGGCTCACCAAATTTCGTTCTTCTAGGTTAAACTGTTCCTTTGCAGTAACCGTTTTCATGTTTAGGTTTCACTCTGTTTTCTCCTATATGTATACATGTATTTGCAACTGTAAATCAAACACGGTTTGTGCTAACTCTTTGAAACTTGGCACAATAACGTAGTTCCAAGTTCTATCGCTATGGTTTGTGTCCTATTGAAGTAGCCCCAAGCAGAGACTGACGAGAATCACTTTCATTGAAAGGGGTTGCCAAGCTTCCAAAAAACTACGAGTTTCCTGAAATCTCAGCAAACATTTTTTCACCCAATCTTGATGATACTTGCAGGTAATGATCAGTACACCAATCCCACTTGGCTCACCAAATTTCGTTCTTCTAGGTTAAACCGTTCCTTTGCAGTAACCGTTTTCATGTTTAGGTTTCACTCTGTTTTCTCCTATATGGATACATGTATTTGGAACTCTAAATCAAACACGGTTTCTGCTAGCTCTTTGAAACTTGGCACAATAATGTAGTTCCAAGATCTATCGCTATGGTTTGTGTCCTATTGAAGTAGCCCCAAGCAGAGACTGACGAGAATCACTTTCATTGAAAGGGGTTGTCAAGCTTCCAAAAAACTACGAGTTTCCTGAAATCTCAGCAAACATTTTTTCACCCAATCTTGATGATACTTGCAGGTAATGATCAGTACACCAATCCCACTTTGCTCTCCAAATTTCGTTCTTCTAGGTTAAACCGTTCCTTTGCAGTAACCGTTTTCATGTTTAGGTTTCACTCTGTTTTCTCCTATATGGATACATGTAGTTGGAACTCTAAATCAAACACGGTTTCTGCTAGCTCTTTGAAACTTGGCACAATAATGTAGTTCCAAGTTCTATCGCTATGGTTTGTGTCCTATTGAAGTAGCCCCAAGCAGAGACTGACGAGAATCACTTTCATTGAAAGGGGTTGCCAAGCTTCCAAAGAACTACGAGTTTCCTGAAATCTCAGCAAACATTTTTTCACCCAATTTTGATGATACTTGCAGGTAATGATCAGTACACCAATCCCACTTTGCTCTCCAAATTTCGTTCTTCTAGGTTAAACCGTTCCTTTGCAGTAACCGTTTTCATGTTTAGGTTTCACTCTGTTTCTCCTATATGTATACATGTAGTTGGAACTCTAAATCAAACACGGTTTGTGCTAGCTCTTTGAAACTTGGCACAATACTGTAGTTCCAAGTTCTATCGCTTGGTTTGTGTCCTATTGAAGTAGCCCCAAGCCGAGACTGACGAGAATCACTTTCATTGAAAGGGGTTGCCAAGCTTCCAAAATCTACGAGTTTCCTGAAATCTCAGCAAACATTATTTCACCCAATCTTGATGATACTTGCAGGTAATGATCAGTACACCAGTCCCACTTGGCTCACCAAATTTCGTTCTTCTAGGTTTAACCGTTCATTTGCAGTAACCGTTTCATGTTTAGGTTTCACTCTGTTTTCTCCTGTATGGATACATGTAGTTGGAACTCTAAAATCAAACACGGTTTGTGCTAGCTCTTTGAAACTTGGCACAATAATGTAGTTCCAAGTTCTATCGCTATGGTTTGTGTCCTATTGAAGTAGCCCGAAGCAGAGACTGACGAGAATCACTTTCATTGAAAGGGGTTGCAAAGCTTCCAAAATCTACGAGTTTCCTGAAATCTCAGCAAACATTCTTTCACCCAATCTTGATGATATTTGCAGGTAATGATCAGTACACCAATCCCACTTGGCTCACCAAATTTCGTTCTTCTAGGTTAAACCGTTCCTTTGCAGTAACCGTTTTCATGTTTAGGTTTCACTCTGTTTTCTCCTATATGGATACATGTAGTTGGAACTCTAAATCAAACACGGTTTGTGCTAGCTCTTTGAAACTTTGGCACAATAAAGTACTTCAAAGTTTCTATCGCTATGGTTTGTGTCCTATTGCAGTACCCCAAGCAGAGACTGACGAGAATCACTTTCATTGAAAGGGGTTGCCAAGCTTAGAAAAAACTACGATTTCCTGAAATCTCAGCAAACATTTTTTCACCCAATCTTGATGATACTTTGCAGGTAATGATCAGGACACCAATCCCACTTGGCTCACCAAATTTCGTTCTTCTAGGGTAAACTGTTCCTTTGCAGTAACCGTTTTCATGTTTAGGTTTCACTCTGTTTTCTCCTATATGTATACATGTAGTTGCAACTGTAAATCAAACACGGTTTGTGCTAACTCTTTGAAACTTGGCACAATAATGTAGTTCGAAGTTCTATCGCTAAGGTTTGTGTCCTATTGAAGTAGCCCCAAGCAGAGACTGACGAGAATCACTTTCATTGAAAGGGGTTGCCAAGCTTCCAAAAAACTACGATTTCCTGAAATCTGAGCAAACATTTTTTTCACCCAATCTTGATGATACTTGCAGGTAATGATCAGGACACCAATCCCACTTGGGTCACCATATTTCGTTCTTCTAGGTTAAACCGTTCCTTTGCAGTAACCGTTTTCATGTTTAGGTTTCACTCTGTTTTCTCCTATATGGATACATGTAGTTGGAACTCTAAATCAAACACGATTTCTGCTAGCTCTTTGAAATTTGTCACAATAATGTAGTTCCAAGTTCTATCGCTATGGTTTGTGTCCTATTGAAGTAGCCCCAAGCAGAGACTGACGAGAATCACTTTCATTGAAAGGGGTTGCCAAGCTTCCAAAAAACTACGAGTTTCCTGGAATATGAGCAAATATTTTTTCACCCAATCTTGATGATACTTGCAGGTAATGATCAGTACACCAGTCCCACTTGGCTCACCCAATTTCGTTCTTCTAGGTTTAACCGTTCATTTGCAGTAACCGTTTCATGTTTAGGTTTCACTCTGTTTTCTCCTGTATGGATACATGTAGTTGGAACTCTAAATCAAACACGGTTTGTGCTAGCTCTTTGAAACTTGGCACAATAATGTAGTTCCAAGTTCTATCGCTATGGTTTGTGTCCTATTGAAGTAGCCCAAAGCAGAGACTGACGAGAATCACTTTCATTGAAAGGGATTGCCAAGCTTCCAAAAAACTACGATTTCCTGAAATCTCAGCAAACATTCTTTCACCCAATCTTGATGATATTTGCAGGTAATGATCAGTACACCAATCCCACTTGGCTCACCAAATTTCGTTCTTCTAGGTTAAACCGTTCCTTTGCAGTAACCGTTTTCATGTTTAGGTTTCACTCTGTTTTCTCCTATATGGATACATATAATTGGAACTCTAAATCAAACACGGTTTGTGCTAGCTCTTTGAAACTTGGCACAATAAAGTAGTTCAAAGTTCTATCGCTATGGTTTGTGTCGTATTGCAGTACCCCAAGCAGAGACTGACGAGAATCACTTTCATTGAAAGGGGTTGCCAAGCTTAGAAAAAACTACGATTTCCTGAAATCTCAGCAAACATTTTTTCTCCCAATCTTGATGATACTGGCAGGTAATAATCTGGACACCAATCCCACTTGGCTCACCAAATTTCGTTCTTCTATGTTAAACCGTTCCTTTGCTGTAACCGTTTTCATGTTTAGGTTTCACTCTGTTTTCTCCTATATGGAATACATGTAGTTGGAAATTTAAATGAAACACGGTTTCTGCTAGCTCTTTGAAACTTGGCACAATAATGTAGTTCCAAGTTCTATCGCTATGGTTTGTGTCCTATTGAAGTAGCCCCAAGCAGAGACTGACGAGAATCACTTTCATTGAAAGGGGTTGCGAAGTTTCCAAAAAACTATGAGTTTCCTGAAACCTCAGCAAACATTTTTTCACCCAATCTTGATGATATTAGCAGGTAATGATCAGTACACCAATCCCACTTGGCTCACTAAATTTCGTTCTTCCAGGGTAAACCGTTCCTTTGCAGTAACCGTTTTCATGTTTAGGTTTCACACTGTTTTCTCCTATATGGATACATGTATTTGGAACTCTAAATCAAACACGGTTTGTGCTAGCTCTTTGAAATTGGCACAATAATGTAGTTCCAAGTTCTATCGCTATAGTTTGTGTCCTATTGAAGTAGCCCCAAGCAGAGACTGACGAGAATCACTTTCATTGAAAGGGGTTGCCAAGCTTAGAAAAAACTACGATTTCCTGAAATCTCAGCAAACATTTTTTCACCCAATCTTGATGATACTTGCAGGTAATGATCAGGACACCAATCCCACTTGGCTCACCAAATTTCGTTCTTCTAGGTTAAACTGTTCCTTTGCAGTAACCGTTTTCATGTTTAGGTTTCACTCTGTTTTCTCCTATATGTATACATGTATTTGCAACTGTAAATCAAACACGGTTTGTGCTAACTCTTTGAAACTTGGCACAATAACGTAGTTCCAAGTTCTATCGCTATGGTTTGTGTCCTATTGAAGTAGCCCAAGCAGAGACTGACGAGAATCACTTTCATTGAAAGGGGTTGCCAAGCTTCCAAAAAACTACGATTTCCTGAAATCTGAGCAAACATTTTTTTCACCCAATCTTGATGATACTTGCAGGTAATGATCAGGACACCAATCCCACTTGGGTCACCATATTTCGTTCTTCTAGGTTAAACCGTTCCTTTGCAGTAACCGTTTTCATGTTTAGGTTTCACTCTGTTTTCTCCTATATGGATACATGTAGTTGGAACTCTAAATCAAACACGATTTCTGCTAGCTCTTTGAAACTTGGCAGAATAATGTAGTTCCAAGTTCTATCGCTATGGTTTGTGTCCTATTGAAGTAGCCCCAAGCAGAGACTGAAGAGAATCACTTTCAATGAAAGGGGTTGCCAAGCTTCCAAAAAACTACGAGTTTCCTGAAATCTCAGCAAACATTTTTTCACCCAATCTTGATGATACTTGCAGGTAATGATCAGTACACCAATCCCACTTGGCTCACCAAATTTCGTTCTTCTAGGTTAAACCGTTCCTTTGCAGTAACCGTTTTCATGTTTAGGTTTCACTCTGTTTTCTCCTATATGGATACATGTATTTGGAACTCTAAATCAAACACGGTTTCTGCTAGCTCTTTGAAACTTGGCACAATAATGTAGTTCCAAGATCTATCGCTATGGTTTGTGTCCTATTGAAGTAGCCCCAAGCAGAGACTGACGAGAATCACTTTCATTGAAAGGGGTTGTCAAGCTTCCAAAAAACTACGAGTTTCCTGAAATCTCAGCAAACATTTTTTCACCCAATCTTGATGATACTTGCAGGTAATGATCAGTACACCAATCCCACTTTGCTCTCCAAATTTCGTTCTTCTAGGTTAAACCGTTCCTTTGCAGTAACCGTTTTCATGTTTAGGTTTCACTCTGTTTTCTCCTATATGGATACATGTAGTTGGAACTCTAAATCAAACACGGTTTCTGCTAGCTCTTTGAAACTTGGCACAATAATGTAGTTCCAAGTTCTATCGCTATGGTTTGTGTCCTATTGAAGTAGCCCCAAGCAGAGACTGACGAGAATCACTTTCATTGAAAGGGGTTGCCAAGCTTCCAAAGAACTACGAGTTTCCTGAAATCTCAGCAAACATTTTTTCACCCAATTTTGATGATACTTGCAGGTAATGATCAGTACACCAATCCCACTTTGCTCTCCAAATTTCGTTCTTCTAGGTTAAACCGTTCCTTTGCAGTAACCGTTTTCATGTTTAGGTTTCACTCTGTTTTCTCCTATATGTATACATGTAGTTGGAACTCTAAATCAAACACGGTTTGTGCTAGCTCTTTGAAACTTGGCACAATACTGTAGTTCCAAGTTCTATCGCTTGGTTTGTGTCCTATTGAAGTAGCCCCAAGCCGAGACTGACGAGAATCACTTTCATTGAAAGGGGTTGCCAAGCTTCCAAAATCTACGAGTTTCCTGAAATCTCAGCAAACATTATTTCACCCAATCTTGATGATACTTGCAGGTAATGATCAGTACACCAGTCCCACTTGGCTCACCAAATTTCGTTCTTCTAGGTTTAACCGTTCATTTGCAGTAACCGTTTCATGTTTAGGTTTCACCTCTGTTTTCTCCTGTATGGATACATGTAGTTGGAACTCTAAATCAAACACGGTTTGTGCCTAGCTCTTTGAAACTTGGCACAATAATGTAGTTCCAAGTTCTATCGCTATGGTTTGTGTCCTATTGAAGTAGCCCGAAGCAGAGACTGACGAGAATCACTTTCATTGAAAGGGGTTGCAAAGCTTCCAAAATCTACGAGTTTCCTGAAATCTCAGCAAACATTCTTTCACCCAATCTTGATGATATTTGCAGGTAATGATCAGTACACCAATCCCACTTGGCTCACCAAATTTCGTTCTTCTAGGTTAAACCGTTCCTTTGCAGTAACCGTTTTCATGTTTAGGTTTCACTCTGTTTTCTCCTATATGGATACATGTAGTTGGAACTCTAAATCAAACACGGTTTGTGCTAGCTCTTTGAAACTTGGCACAATAAAGTACTTCAAAGTTCTATCGCTATGGTTTGTGTCCTATTGCAGTACCCCAAGCAGAGACTGACGAGAATCACTTTCATTGAAAGGGGTTGCCAAGCTTAGAAAAAACTACGATTTCCTGAAATCTCAGCAAACATTTTTTCACCCAATCTTGATGATACTTGCAGGTAATGATCAGGACACCAATCCCACTTGGCTCACCAAATTTCGTTCTTCTAGGGTAAACTGTTCCTTTGCAGTAACCGTTTTCATGTTTAGGTTTCACTCTGTTTTCTCCTATATGTATACATGTAGTTGCAACTGTAAATCAAAACACGGTTTGTGCTAACTCTTTGAAACTTGGCACAATAATGTAGTTCGAAGTTCTATCGCTAAGGTTTGTGTCCTATTGAAGTAGCCCCAAGCAGAGACTGACGAGAATCACTTTCATTGAAAGGGGTTGCCAAGCTTCCAAAAAACTACGATTTCCTGAAATCTGAGCAAACATTTTTTTCACCCAATCTTGATGATACTTGCAGGTAATGATCAGGACACCAATCCCACTTGGGTCACCATATTTCGTTCTTCTAGGTTAAACCGTTCCTTTGCAGTAACCGTTTTCATGTTTAGGTTTCACTCTGTTTTCTCCTATATGGATACATGTAGTTGGAACTCTAAATCAAACACGATTTCTGCTAGCTCTTTGAAATTTGTCACAATAATGTAGTTCCAAGTTCTATCGCTATGGTTTGTGTCCTATTGAAGTAGCCCCAAGCAGAGACTGACGAGAATCACTTTCATTGAAAGGGGTTGCCAAGCTTCCAAAAAACTACGAGTTTCCTGGAATATGAGCAAATATTTTTTCACCCAATCTTGATGATACTTGCAGGTAATGATCAGTACACCAGTCCCACTTGGCTCACCAAATTTCGTTCTTCTAGGTTTAACCGTTCATTTGCAGTAACCGTTTCATGTTTAGGTTTCACTCTGTTTTCCTCCTGTATGGATACATGTAGTTGGAACTCTAAATCAAACACGGTTTGTGCTAGCTCTTTGAAACTTGGCACAATAATGTAGTTCCAAGTTCTATCGCTATGGTTTGTGTCCTATTGAAGTAGCCCAAAGCAGAGACTGACGAGAATCACTTTCATTGAAAGGGATTGCCAAGCTTCCAAAAAACTACGATTTCCTGAAATCTCAGCAAACATTCTTTCACCCAATCTTGATGATATTTGCAGGTAATGATCAGTGCACCAATCCCACTTGGCTCACCAAATTTCGTTCTTCTAGGTTAAACCGTTCCTATGCAGTAACCGTTTTCATGTTTAGGTTTCACTCTGTTTTCTCCTATATGGATACATATATTTGGAACTCTAAATCAAACACGGTTTGTGCTAGCTCTTTGAAACTTGGCACAATAAAGTAGTTCAAAGTTCTATCGCTATGGTTTGTGTCGTATTGCAGTACCCCAAGCAGAGACTGACGAGAATCACTTTCATTGAAAGGGGTTGCCAAGCTTAGAAAAAACTACGATTTCCTGAAATCTCAGCAAACATTTTTTCTCCCAATCTTGATGATACTGGCAGGTAATAATCTGGACACCAATCCCACTTGGCTCACCAAAATTTCGTTCTTCTAGGTTAAACCGTTCCTTTGCTGTAACCGTTTCATGTTTAGGTTTCACTCTGTTTTCTCCTATATGGATACATGTAGTTGGAAATTTAAATGAAACACGGTTTCTGCTAGCTCTTTGAAACTTGGCACAATAATGTAGTTCCAAGTTCTATCGCTATGGTTTGTGTCCTATTGAAGTAGCCCCAAGCAGAGACTGACGAGAATCACTTTCATTGAAAGGGGGTTGCGAAGTTTCCAAAAAACTATGAGTTTCCTGAAACCTCAGCAAACATTTTTTCACCCAATCTTGATGATATTAGCAGGTAATGATCAGTACACCAATCCCACTTGGCTCACTAAATTTCGTTCTTCCAGGGTAAACCGTTCCTTTGCAGTAACCGTTTTCATGTTTAGGTTTCACACTGTTTTCTCCTATATGGATACATGTATTTGGAACTCTAAATCAAACACGGTTTGTGCTAGCTCTTTGAAATTGGCACAATAATGTAGTTCCAAGTTCTATCGCTATAGTTTGTGTCCTATTGAAGTAGCCCCAAGCAGAGACTGACGAGAATCACTTTCATTGAAAGGGGTTGCCAAGCTTAGAAAAAACTACGATTTCCTGAAATCTCAGCAAACATTTTTTCACCCAATCTTGATGATACTTGCAGGTAATGATCAGGACACCAATCCCACTTGCTCACCAAATTTCGTTCTTCTAGGTTAAACTGTTCCTTTGCAGTAACGTTTTCATGTTTAGGTTTCACTCTGTTTTCTCCTATATGTATACATGTATTTGCAACTGTAAATCAAACACGGTTTGTGCTAACTCTTTGAAACTTGGCACAATAACGTAGTTCCAAGTTCTATCGCTATGGTTTGTGTCCTATTGAAGTAGCCCCAAGCAGAGACTGACGAGAATCACTTTCATTGAAAGGGGTTGCCAAGCTTCCAAAAAACTACGATTTCCTGAAATCTGAGCAAACATTTTTTTCACCCAATCTTGATGATACTTGCAGGTAATGATCAGGACACCAATCCCACTTGGGTCACCATATTTCGTTCTTCTAGGTTAAACCGTTCCTTTGCAGTAACTGTTTTCATGTTTAGGTTTCACTCTGTTTTCTCCTATATGGATACATGTAGTTGGAACTCTAAATCAAACACGATTTCTGCTAGCTCTTTGAAACTTGGCAGAATAATGTAGTTCCAAGTTCTATCGCTATGGTTTGTGTCCTATTGAAGTAGCCCCAAGCAGAGACTGAAGAGAATCACTTTCAATGAAAGGGGTTGCCAAGCTTCCAAAAAACTACGAGTTTCCTGAAATCTCAGCAAACATTTTTCACCCAATCTTGATGATACTTGCAGGTAATGATCAGTACACCAATCCCACTTGGCTCACCAAATTTCGTTCTTCTAGGTTAAACCGTTCCTTTGCAGTAACCGTTTTCATGTTTAGGTTTCACTCTGTTTTCTCCTATATGGATACATGTATTTGGAACTCTAAATCAAACACGGTTTCTGCTAGCTCTTTGAAACTTGGCACAATAATGTAGTTCCAAGATCTATCGCTATGGTTTGTGTCCTATTGAAGTAGCCCCAAGCAGAGACTGACGAGAATCACTTTCATTGAAAGGGGTTGTCAAGCTTCCAAAAAACTACGAGTTTCCTGAAATCTCAGCAAACATTTTTTCACCCAATCTTGATGATACTTGCAGGTAATGATCAGTACACCAATCCCACTTTGCTCTCCAAATTTCGTTCTTCTAGGTTAAACCGTTCCTTTGCAGTAACCGTTTTCATGTTTAGGTTTCACTCTGTTTTCTCCTATATGGATACATGTAGTTGGAACTCTAAATCAAACACGGTTTCTGCTAGCTCTTTGAAACTTGGCACAATAATGTAGTTCCAAGTTCTATCGCTATGGTTTGTGTCCTATTGAAGTAGCCCCAAGCAGAGACTGACGAGAATCACTTTCATTGAAAGGGGGTTGCCAAGCTTCCAAAGAACTACGAGTTTCCTGAAATCTCAGCAAACATTTTTTCACCCAATTTTGATGATACTTGCAGGTAATGATCAGTACACCAATCCCACTTTGCTCTCCAAATTTCGTTCTTCTAGGTTAAACCGTTCCTTTGCAGTAACCGTTTTCATGTTTAGGTTTCACTCTGTTTTCTCCTATATGTATACATGTAGTTGGAACTCTAAATCAAACACGGTTTGTGCTAGCTCTTTGAAACTTGGCACAATACTGTAGTTCCAAGTTCTATCGCTTGGTTTGTGTCCTATTGAAGTAGCCCCGAGCCGAGACTGACGAGAATCACTTTCATTGAAAGGGGTTGCCAAGCTTCCAAAATCTACGAGTTTCCTGAAATCTCAGCAAACATTATTTCACCCAATCTTGATGATACTTGCAGGTAATGATCAGTACACCAGTCCCACTTGGCTCACCAAATTTCGTTCTTCTAGGTTTAACCGTTCATTTGCAGTAACCGTTTCATGTTTAGGTTTCACTCTGTTTTCTCCTGTATGGATACATGTAGTTGGAACTCTAAATCAAACACGGTTTGTGCTAGCTCTTTGAAACATGGCACAATAATGTAGTTCCAAGTTCTATCGCTATGGTTTGTGTCCTATTGAAGTAGCCCGAAGCAGAGACTGACGAGAATCACTTTCATTGAAAGGGGTTGCAAAGCTTCCAAAATCTACGAGTTTCCTGAAATCTCAGCAAACATTCTTTCACCCAATCTTGATGATATTTGCAGGTAATGATCAGTACACCAATCCCACTTGGCTCACCAAATTTCGTTCTTCTAGGTTAAACCGTTCCTTTGCAGTAACCGTTTTCATGTTTAGGTTTCACTCTGTTTTCTCCTATATGGATACATGTAGTTGGAACTCTAAATCAAACACGGTTTGTGCTAGCTCTTTGAAACTTGGCACAATAAAGTACTTCAAAGTTCTATCGCTATGGTTTGTGTCCTATTGCAGTACCCAAGCAGAGACTGACGAGAATCACTTTCATTGAAAGGGGTTGCCAAGCTTAGAAAAAACTACGATTTCCTGAAATCTCAGCAAACATTTTTTCACCCAATCTTGATGATACTTGCAGGTAATGATCAGGACACCAATCCCACTTGGCTCACCAAAATTTCGTTCTTCTAGGGTAAACTGTTCCTTTGCAGTAACCGTTTTCATGTTTAGGTTTCACTCTGTTTTCTCCTATATGTATACATGTAGTTGCAACTGTAAATCAAACACGGTTTGTGCTAACTCTTTGAAACTTGGCACAATAATGTAGTTCGAAGTTCTATCGCTAAGGTTTGTGTCTATTGAAGTAGCCCCAAGCAGAGACTGACGAGAATCACTTTCATTGAAAGGGGTTGCCAAGCTTCCAAAAAACTACGATTCCTGAAATCTGAGCAAACATTTTTTTCACCCAATCTTGATGATACTTGCAGGTAATGATCAGGACACCAATCCCACTTGGGTCACCATATTTCGTTCTTCTAGGTTAAACCGTTCCTTTGCAGTAACCGTTTTCATGTTTAGGTTTCACTCTGTTTTCTCCTATATGGATACATGTAGTTGGAACTCTAAATCAAACACGATTTCTGCTAGCTCTTTGAAATTTGTCACAATAATGTAGTTCCAAGTTCTATCGCTATGGTTTGTGTCCTATTGAAGTAGCCCCCAAG